>NC_090875.1:11125691-11128191 GCF_036669935.1 Montipora foliosa | reverse complement strand
CGATGTTTCTGCTAGTCCTGAAATTCTGACTTCAGAGGCTGCTCTGCGGTCGCTTTTAGATTCCGAGCTCGAGGGTTCTAAGATTCGCAGCAGGGATAAGTGGGAAGAGGAGGGGGAGTCTCCCTCTGGTTTCTTTCTCGGTCTTGAAAATGAGAGACACGAGAAAGGCTCCGTCTCCTCTGTCTTTGATTCTGAGGGGCAAGAGGTTTTTTCCCTCCCTGACATGATTCAAGCTCACGAGCGTTTTTATTCTTCCCTATTTTCTGAAGAGCCAATTGACCCTGTAGCCCAATCCCATTTGTTTGAGCACGTTACCCGCAGGTTATCGGAAGCTGAGCGCGAATCATGCGAGGGTCTTCTTTCTTTGAACGAGGCATCCGAGGCCCTTCGCCTCTCTAATAGCAACAAAACGCCCGGTTCTGATGGCTTAACTGTTGAGTTTTATTCTGCGTTCTGGTCCCTCTTGGGGCCCCTTTTAGTTGATATGTTTAATGAGTCTCTCGCCCATCGTGAGCTGTGTGACTCTATGAAATCGAGTGTTACGCGTCTTATTCATAAGAAAGATGACCGTAGAAATCTAAAAAACTGGCGTCCCATTTCGTTACTGAATGTGGATTATAAGATTTGTTCAAAGGCCCTTTCCCTCCGTTTGAAAAAAGTGTTGGGGTCTATTGTAGACCCTGATCAGACGTGTTCTGTTCCGGGTAGATCTATTTCTTCTAATTTGGCTCTTCTTCGCGATACACTAGATTTTATTGAGAGAACCGGCGAGACAGGTATTCTTGTCTCTTTAGACCAGGAGAAAGCCTTCGATCGCGTTAATCGGTCCTTTCTGATGAATCTTTTAGAACATTTCGGTTTTGGGCCCTCCTTCTGTAGCTGGATTTTCACTTTGTACAACAGCGCTTATATGCGTATCCCAGTTAACGATTTCCTTTCCGATCCTGTTCCTTTGCTGCGGGGGGTCAGGCAGGGCGACGCCCTGTCCCCTATGCTTTATGTTCTCTGCGTTGAAGTTTTAGCCTGCCGTATTAGGGACTCTCCCGCGATCGAAGGCTTTCTCTTGCCGGGGGCTGGTGGTGTCCAGTTTAAAGTCGGCCAGTATGCTGACGATACTACGGCCTTTGTCAAAAACAAATCCTTCCCTTTTCTCACTTTTTGATGCGATTGCGTTTTACGAGCGTGGCTCTGGTGCGAAGCTTAATTTGTCCAAGACTGAGGCCATGTGGCTTGGTGCCTGGAAAGACCGCCTTGACGAGCCACTTGGTCTCACTTGGGTTAGGAAAATGAAGATTTTAGGCTTATTCTTCGGTACTGTTGACGTTAAGCGCGATAATTGGGAACCGCGTTTGTCCAAACTCGACAAAACTCTTTCTAGATGGAAGTCGCGATCCTTGTCCTTTATTGGGAAGGTCCTTATTTTAAACATATTAGCGTTAAGTAAGTTGCTCTATGTGTCGCGCGTTTTAGTACCCCCTAAATGGGTTTATAGTAAACTTAATAGTCTGATATGGCCCTTTTTGTGGCGCGCTCGATTAGAGACTGTAGCTCGTAAATCGCTTATTTGTTCTGTTGATAGTGGAGGTTTGGGTTTAAAGGATTTTTCTTGCCAGGGCCGCGCCTTGCGGCTTGCGGCTTTAGTTACTTCCGTGTCCGATTTTAGTTCTAAGGGTTTTTACCTTGCTAAGTATTTTTGTGGCTCTGTGTTAGCTCCTTTGCGGCCGGAGTGGGCCGGGCTGCGCGATAACCTAACTCCAAGCGCTGCCCGCCCCACTGCCTTTTATGCGAGTGTCCTTTCTTCCTTTCAGGCCACTGATTTACCTCCTGGGTTTACCTACACGTCTCGCGCCTTTCACAAGGTTTTGCTAGCGAATTTCTGCACCATCCCGATTTTCCCTGTTCTCTGGTCAGGCTTCGTCCCCTCTCGGTTTTCCCTTTCTCGGCATTGGGGTCTGATCCGTGATTCATTTACTCAGAACTACAAAAATGATCTTGCATGGTTGATTACCCTCCGTGCCGTTAAGGTGTGACATTCTCTTCACACCTGGGGCTATATTCGCTCGCCTCGCTGTGCCTTATGCGCCCGTCTAGAGACCATTGATCATTGTTTCTTGGCTTGTCGTAGGGTTAAATTGGTCTGGTCTCGTTTTGTCCCTATGTTATCTGCGCTTTTGTCAGCCCCCTTCGTTCCCAATTGCCCCTTCGTGTTTTTTTACCAATTCCCGGCGCCTGAAAGGAAGTGCCTGCGTCTGCTTTTGTACATCATCAAGTCGATTCTGTGCGGTATTTGGAAATTTCGTAATAAGGCTACCTTTCACAATGGTGGAGAGGACTCTAGAGCTATCGCTAAGTTTATTATTGCTGATGTTAAACGTAGGATCCAAGTTGACTTTCATCGCTTTCCTCAGGCTAAGTTTAATTCTATCTGGGTTCATCCAGCTGTATGTAAAGTCTGTGCTGATAAGCTTTTATTTTTTATTTAGCTGTAGCCTCTTCTCTT
>NC_090875.1:11105691-11120691 GCF_036669935.1 Montipora foliosa | reverse complement strand
GGGGGGGTTGCTGCTTTGAGACTTTAACTGCAGTTAGAGTTTGTGGCCTTGTTAAGTCAGACTTAACACTGTAGCTTGTCTTGATTGGCAATTTTTCCTGGACTAGTCTAGGCTTCAATGATAGTTTGCTTTTGATCACCAATTAGAGTGAACCCACACTGTGGTGTGGGTAGGTGATTGTTAGTTGTCTGACCAAAGCACAGGGGTGGGGAGGGTAGCTTTTCTTTAAGTCTGTGACAGTAGCAGAATTGGCTTGTTTTCACAATTTCTGCAGGCACCTTTTGACAAATCCAGTTAGAAATTTATAGTTATCTGTGCGTTCCTCTCCAGAATGGCATTCTGTGAGCCAGGCTGAGTGAATCGAGTGTGATCAGCCGATTTTTGACTGAATTTTAGGCGTTTTGCCCTTGATATCTGAGCGAATTTGCTAAAAGGTAGCTACTGGAGTTTTCGCTTGAGCACGGGCGCAGCCCGTGTTCAAGCCATTGTGGCCTCTCAAAATTGAGGGGGCTTGCCGTCAAGGCCTGCTTTGCCAAACAGCCCAGGGACAGTTCTAACTGTGAGTTGTGTGTCAAAAGCACAGGGCTGGGGGGGTTGCTGCTTTGAGACTTTAACTGCAGTTAGAGTTTGTGGCCTTGTTAAGTCAGACTTAACACTGTAGCTTGTCTTGATTGGCAATTTTTCCTGGACTAGTCTAGGCTTCAATGATAGTTTGCTTTTGATCACCAATTAGAGTGAACCCACACTGTGGTGTGGGTAGGTGATTGTTAGTTGTCTGACCAAAGCACAGGGGTGGGGAGGGTAGCTTTTCTTTAAGTCTGTGACAGTAGCAGAATTGGCTTGTTTTCACAATTTCTGCAGGCACCTTTTGACAAATCCAGTTAGAAATTTTAGTTATCTGTGCGTTCCTCTCCAGAATGGCATTCTGTGAGCCAGGCTGAGTGAATCGAGTGTGATCAGCCGATTTTTGACTGAATTTTAGGCGTTTTGCCCTTGATATCTGAGCGAATTTGCTAAAAGGTAGCTACTGGAGTTTTCGCTTGAGCACGGGCGCAGCCCGTGTTCAAGCCATTGTGGCCTCTCAAAATTGAGGGGGCTTGCCGTCAAGGCCTGCTTTGCCAAACAGCCCAGGGACAGTTCTAACTGTGAGTTGTGTGTCAAAAGCACAGGGCTGGGGGGGTTGCTGCTTTGAGACTTTAACTGCAGTTAGAGTTTGTGGCCTTGTTAAGTCAGACTTAACACTGTAGCTTGTCTTGATTGGCAATTTTTCCTGGACTAGTCTAGGCTTCAATGATAGTTTGCTTTTGATCACCAATTAGAGTGAACCCACACTGTGGTGTGGGTAGGTGATTGTTAGTTGTCTGACCAAAGCACAGGGGTGGGGAGGGTAGCTTTTCTTTAAGTCTGTGACAGTAGCAGAATTGGCTTGTTTTCACAATTTCTGCAGGCACCTTTTGACAAATCCAGTTAGAAATTTATAGTTATCTGTGCGTTTCTCTCCAGAATGGCATTCTGTGAGCCAGGCTGAGTAAATCGAGTGTGATCAGCCGATTTTTGACTGAATTTTAGGCGTTTTGCCCTTGATATCTGAGCGAATTTGCTAAAAGGTAGCTACTGGAGTTTTCGCTTGAGCACGGGCGCAGCCCGTGTTCAAGCCATTGTGGCCTCTCAAAATTGAGGGGGCTTGCCGTCAAGGCCTGCTTTGCCAAACAGCCCAGGGACAGTTCTAACTGTGAGTTGTGTGTCAAAAGCACAGGGCTGGGGGGGTTGCTGCTTTGAGACTTTAACTGCAGTTAGAGTTTGTGGCCTTGTTAAGTCAGACTTAACACTGTAGCTTGTCTTGATTGGCAATTTTTCCTGGACTAGTCTAGGCTTCAATGATAGTTTGCTTTTGATCACCAATTAGAGTGAACCCACACTGTGGTGTGGGTAGGTGATTGTTAGTTGTCTGACCAAAGCACAGGGGTGGGGAGGGTAGCTTTTCTTTAAGTCTGTGACAGTAGCAGAATTGGCTTGTTTTCACAATTTCTGCAGGCACCTTTTGACAAATCCAGTTAGAAATTTATAGTTATCTGTGCGTTTCTCTCCAGAATGGCATTCTGTGAGCCAGGCTGAGTAAATCGAGTGTGATCAGCCGATTTTTGACTGAATTTTAGGCGTTTTGCCCTTGATATCTGAGCGAATTTGCTAAAAGGTAGCTACTGGAGTTTTCGCTTGAGCACGGGCGCAGCCCGTGTTCAAGCCATTGTGGCCTCTCAAAATTGAGGGGGCTTGCCGTCAAGGCCTGCTTTGCCAAACAGCCCAGGGACAGTTCTAACTGTGAGTTGTGTGTCAAAAGCACAGGGCTGGGGGGGTTGCTGCTTTGAGACTTTAACTGCAGTTAGAGTTTGTGGCCTTGTTAAGTCAGACTTAACACTGTAGCTTGTCTTGATTGGCAATTTTTCCTGGACTAGTCTAGGCTTCAATGATAGTTTGCTTTTGATCACCAATTAGAGTGAACCCACACTGTGGTGTGGGTAGGTGATTGTTAGTTGTCTGACCAAAGCACAGGGGTGGGGAGGGTAGCTTTTCTTTAAGTCTGTGACAGTAGCAGAATTCGCTTGTTTTCACAATTTCTGCAGGCACCTTTTGACAAATCCAGTTAGAAATTTATAGTTATCTGTGCGTTCCTCTCCAGAATGGCATTCTGTGAGCCAGGCTGAGTGAATCGAGTGTGATCAGCCGATTTTTGACTGAATTTTAGGCGTTTTGCCCTTGATATCTGAGCGAATTTGCTAAAAGGTAGCTACTGGAGTTTTCGCTTGAGCACGGGCGCAGCCCGTGTTCAAGCCATTGTGGCCTCTCAAAATTGAGGGGGCTTGCCGTCAAGGCCTGCTTTGCCAAACAGCCCAGGGACAGTTCTAACTGTGAGTTGTGTGTCAAAAGCACAGGGCTGGGGGGGTTGCTGCTTTGAGACTTTAACTGCAGTTAGAGTTTGTGGCCTTGTTAAGTCAGACTTAACACTGTAGCTTGTCTTGATTGGCAATTTTTCCTGGACTAGTCTAGGCTTCAATGATAGTTTGCTTTTGATCACCAATTAGAGTGAACCCACACTGTGGTGTGGGTAGGTGATTGTTAGTTGTCTGACCAAAGCACAGGGGTGGGGAGGGTAGCTTTTCTTTAAGTCTGTGACAGTAGCAGAATTGGCTTGTTTTCACAATTTCTGCAGGCACCTTTTGACAAATCCAGTTAGAAATTTATAGTTATCTGTGCGTTTCTCTCCAGAATGGCATTCTGTGAGCCAGGCTGAGTAAATCGAGTGTGATCAGCCGATTTTTGACTGAATTTTAGGCGTTTTGCCCTTGATATCTGAGCGAATTTGCTAAAAGGTAGCTACTGGAGTTTTCGCTTGAGCACGGGCGCAGCCCGTGTTCAAGCCATTGTGGCCTCTCAAAATTGAGGGGGCTTGCCGTCAAGGCCTGCTTTGCCAAACAGCCCAGGGACAGTTCTAACTGTGAGTTGTGTGTCAAAAGCACAGGGCTGGGGGGGTTGCTGCTTTGAGACTTTAACTGCAGTTAGAGTTTGTGGCCTTGTTAAGTCAGACTTAACACTGTAGCTTGTCTTGATTGGCAATTTTTCCTGGACTAGTCTAGGCTTCAATGATAGTTTGCTTTTGATCACCAATTAGAGTGAACCCACACTGTGGTGTGGGTAGGTGATTGTTAGTTGTCTGACCAAAGCACAGGGGTGGGGAGGGTAGCTTTTCTTTAAGTCTGTGACAGTAGCAGAATTGGCTTGTTTTCACAATTTCTGCAGGCACCTTTTGACAAATCCAGTTAGAAATTTATAGTTATCTGTGCGTTCCTCTCCAGAATGGCATTCTGTGAGCCAGGCTGAGTGAATCGAGTGTGATCAGCCGATTTTTGACTGAATTTTAGGCGTTTTGCCCTTGATATCTGAGCGAATTTGCTAAAAGGTAGCTACTGGAGTTTTCGCTTGAGCACGGGCGCAGCCCGTGTTCAAGCCATTGTGGCCTCTCAAAATTGAGAGGGCTTGCCGTCAAGGCCTGCTTTGCCAAACAGCCCAGGGACAGTTCTAACTGTGAGTTGTGTGTCAAAAGCACAGGGCTGGGGGGGGTTGCTGCTTTGAGACTTTAACTGCAGTTAGAGTTTGTGGCCTTGTTAAGTCAGACTTAACACTGTAGCTTGTCTTGATTGGCAATTTTTCCTGGACTAGTCTAGGCTTCAATGATAGTTTGCTTTTGATCACCAATTAGAGTGAACCCACACTGTGGTGTGGGTAGGTGATTGTTAGTTGTCTGACCAAAGCACAGGGGTGGGGAGGGTAGCTTTTCTTTAAGTCTGTGACAGTAGCAGAATTGGCTTGTTTTCACAATTTCTGCAGGCACCTTTTGACAAATCCAGTTAGAAATTTATAGTTATCTGTGCGTTCCTCTCCAGAATGGCATTCTGTGAGCCAGGCTGAGTGAATCGAGTGTGATCAGCCGATTTTTGACTGAATTTTAGGCGTTTTGCCCTTGATATCTGAGCGAATTTGCTAAAAGGTAGCTACTGGAGTTTTCGCTTGAGCACGGGCGCAGCCCGTGTTCAAGCCATTGTGGCCTCTCAAAATTGAGAGGGCTTGCCGTCAAGGCCTGCTTTGCCAAACAGCCCAGGGACAGTTCTAACTGTGAGTTGTGTGTCAAAAGCACAGGGCTGGGGGGGGTTGCTGCTTTGAGACTTTAACTGCAGTTAGAGTTTGTGGCCTTGTTAAGTCAGACTTAACACTGTAGCTTGTCTTGATTGGCAATTTTTCCTGGACTAGTCTAGGCTTCAATGATAGTTTGCTTTTGATCACCAATTAGAGTGAACCCACACTGTGGTGTGGGTAGGTGATTGTTAGTTGTCTGACCAAAGCACAGGGGTGGGGAGGGTAGCTTTTCTTTAAGTCTGTGACAGTAGCAGAATTGGCTTGTTTTCACAATTTCTGCAGGCACCTTTTGACAAATCCAGTTAGAAATTTATAGTTATCTGTGCGTTCCTCTCCAGAATGGCATTCTGTGAGCCAGGCTGAGTGAATCGAGTGTGATTAGCCGATTTTTGACTGAATTTTAGGCGTTTTGCCCTTGATATCTGAGCGAATTTGCTAAAAGGTAGCTACTGGAGTTTTCGCTTGAGCACGGGCGCAGCCCGTGTTCAAGCCATTGTGGCCTCTCAAAATTGAGGGGGCTTGCCGTCAAGGCCTGCTTTGCCAAACAGCCCAGGGACAGTTCTAACTGTGAATTGTGTGTCAAAAGCACAGGGCTGGGGGGGTTGCTGCTTTGAGACTTTAACTGGAGTTAGAGTTTGTGGCCTTGTTAAGTCAGACTTAACACTGTAGCTTGTCTTGATTGGCAATTTTTCCTGGACTAGTCTAGGCTTCAATGATAGTTTGCTTTTGATCACCAATTAGAGTGAACCCACACTGTGGTGTGGGTAGGTGATTGTTAGTTGTCTGACCAAAGCACAGGGGTGGGGAGGGTAGCTTTTCTTTAAGTCTGTGACAGTAGCAGAATTGGCTTGTTTTCACAATTTCTGCAGGCACCTTTTGACAAATCCAGTTAGAAATTTATAGTTATCTGTGCGTTCCTCTCCAGAATGGCATTCTGTGAGCCAGGCTGAGTGAATCGAGTGTGATCAGCCGATTTTTGACTGAATTTTAGGCGTTTTGCCCTTGATATCTGAGCGAATTTGCTAAAAGGTAGCTACTGGAGTTTTCGCTTGAGCACGGGCGCAGCCCGTGTTCAAGCCATTGTGGCCTCTCAAAATTGAGAGGGCTTGCCGTCAAGGCCTGCTTTGCCAAACAGCCCAGGGACAGTTCTAACTGTGAGTTGTGTGTCAAAAGCACAGGGCTGGGGGGGGGTTGCTGCTTTGAGACTTTAACTGCAGTTAGAGTTTGTGGCCTTGTTAAGTCAGACTTAACACTGTAGCTTGTCTTGATTGGCAATTTTTCCTGGACTAGTCTAGGCTTCAATGATAGTTTGCTTTTGATCACCAATTAGAGTGAACCCACACTGTGGTGTGGGTAGGTGATTGTTAGTTGTCTGACCAAAGCACAGGGGTGGGGAGGGTAGCTTTTCTTTAAGTCTGTGACAGTAGCAGAATTGGCTTGTTTTCACAATTTCTGCAGGCACCTTTTGACAAATCCAGTTAGAAATTTATAGTTATCTGTGCGTTCCTCTCCAGAATGGCATTCTGTGAGCCAGGCTGAGTGAATCGAGTGTGATCAGCCGATTTTTGACTGAATTTTAGGCGTTTTGCCCTTGATATCTGAGCGAATTTGCTAAAAGGTAGCTACTGGAGTTTTCGCTTGAGCACGGGCGCAGCCCGTGTTCAAGCCATTGTGGCCTCTCAAAATTGAGAGGGCTTGCCGTCAAGGCCTGCTTTGCCAAACAGCCCAGGGACAGTTCTAACTGTGAGTTGTGTGTCAAAAGCACAGGGCTGGGGGGGTTGCTGCTTTGAGACTTTAACTGCAGTTAGAGTTTGTGGCCTTGTTAAGTCAGACTTAACACTGTAGCTTGTCTTGATTGGCAATTTTTCCTGGACTAGTCTAGGCTTCAATGATAGTTTGCTTTTGATCACCAATTAGAGTGAACCCACACTGTGGTGTGGGTAGGTGATTGTTAGTTGTCTGACCAAAGCACAGGGGTGGGGAGGGTAGCTTTTCTTTAAGTCTGTGACAGTAGCAGAATTGGCTTGTTTTCACAATTTCTGCAGGCACCTTTTGACAAATCCAGTTAGAAATTTATAGTTATCTGTGCGTTCCTCTCCAGAATGGCATTCTGTGAGCCAGGCTGAGTGAATCGAGTGTGATCAGCCGATTTTGACTGAATTTTAGGCGTTTTGCCCTTGATATCTGAGCGAATTTGCTAAAAGGTAGCTACTGGAGTTTTCGCTTGAGCACGGGCGCAGCCCGTGTTCAAGCCATTGTGGCCTCTCAAAATTGAGAGGGCTTGCCGTCAAGGCCTGCTTTGCCAAACAGCCCAGGGACAGTTCTAACTGTGAGTTGTGTGTCAAAAGCACAGGGCTGGGGGGGTTGCTGCTTTGAGACTTTAACTGCAGTTAGAGTTTGTGGCCTTGTTAAGTCAGACTTAACACTGTAGCTTGTCTTGATTGGCAATTTTTCCTGGACTAGTCTAGGCTTCAATGATAGTTTGCTTTTGATCACCAATTAGAGTGAACCCACACTGTGGTGTGGGTAGGTGATTGTTAGTTGTCTGACCAAAGCACAGGGGTGGGGAGGGTAGCTTTTCTTTAAGTCTGTGACAGTAGCAGAATTGGCTTGTTTTCACAATTTCTGCAGGCACCTTTTGACAAATCCAGTTAGAAATTTATAGTTATCTGTGCGTTCCTCTCCAGAATGGCATTCTGTGAGCCAGGCTGAGTGAATCGAGTGTGATTAGCCGATTTTTGACTGAATTTTAGGCGTTTTGCCCTTGATATCTGAGCGAATTTGCTAAAAGGTAGCTACTGGAGTTTCACTTGAGCACGGGCGCAGCCCGTGTTCAAGCCATTGTGGCCTCTCAAAATTGAGGGGGCTTGCCGTCAAGGCCTGCTTTGCCAAACAGCCCAGGGACAGTTCTAACTGTGAGTTGTGTGTCAAAAGCACAGGGCTGGGGGGGTTGCTGCTTTGAGACTTTAACTGGAGTTAGAGTTTGTGGCCTTGTTAAGTCAGACTTAACACTGTAGCTTGTCTTGATTGGCAATTTTTCCTGGACTAGTCTAGGCTTCAATGATAGTTTGCTTTTGATCACCAATTAGAGTGAACCCACACTGTGGTGTGGGTAGGTGATTGTTAGTTGTCTGACCAAAGCACAGGGGTGGGGAGGGTAGCTTTTCTTTAAGTCTGTGACAGTAGCAGAATTGGCTTGTTTTCACAATTTCTGCAGGCACCTTTTGACAAATCCAGTTAGAAATTTATAGTTATCTGTGCGTTTCTCTCCAGAACGGCATTCTGTGAGCCAGGCTGAGTAAATCGAGTGTGATCAGCCGATTTTTGACTGAATTTTAGGCGTTTTGCCCTTGATATCTGAGCGAATTTGCTAAAAGGTAGCTACTGGAGTTTTCGCTTGAGCACGGGCGCAGCCCGTGTTCAAGCCATTGTGGCCTCTCAAAATTGAGGGGGCTTGCCGTCAAGGCCTGCTTTGCCAAACAGCCCAGGGACAGTTCTAACTGTGAGTTGTGTGTCAAAAGCACAGGGCTGGGGGGGTTGCTGCTTTGAGACTTTAACTGCAGTTAGAGTTTGTGGCCTTGTTAAGTCAGACTTAACACTGTAGCTTGTCTTGATTGGCAATTTTTCCTGGACTAGTCTAGGCTTCAATGATAGTTTGCTTTTGATCACCAATTAGAGTGAACCCACACTGTGGTGTGGGTAGGTGATTGTTAGTTGTCTGACCAAAGCACAGGGGTGGGGAGGGTAGCTTTTCTTTAAGTCTGTGACAGTAGCAGAATTGGCTTGTTTTCACAATTTCTGCAGGCACCTTTTGACAAATCCAGTTAGAAATTTATAGTTATCTGTGCGTTTCTCTCCAGAATGGCATTCTGTGAGCCAGGCTGAGTGAATCGAGTGTGATCAGACGATTGTTGAATGAATTTTAGGCGTTTTGCCCTTGATATCTGAGCGAATTTGCTAAAAGGTAGCTACTGGAGTTTTCGCTTGAGCACGGGCGCAGCCCGTGTTCAAGCCATTGTGGCCTCTCAAAATTGAGGGGGCTTGCCGTCAAGGCCTGCTTTGCCAAACAGCCCAGGGACAGTTCTAACTGTGAGTTGTGTGTCAAAAGCACAGGGCTGGGGGGGGTTGCTGCTTTGAGACTTTAACTGCAGTTAGAGTTTGTGGCCTTGTTAAGTCAGACTTAACACTGTAGCTTGTCTTGATTGGCAATTTTTCCTGGACTAGTCTAGGCTTCAATGAGAGTTTGCTTTTGATCACCAATTAGAGTGAACCCACACTGTGGTGTGGGTAGGTGATTGTTAGTTGTCTGACCAAAGCACAGGGGTGGGGAGGGTAGCTTTTCTTTAAGTCTGTGACAGTAGCAGAATTGGCTTGTTTTCACAATTTCTGCAGGCACCTTTTGACAAATCCAGTTAGAAATTTATAGTTATCTGTGCGTTCCTCTCCAGAATGGCATTCTGTGAGCCAGGCTGAGTGAATCGAGTGTGATCAGCCGATTTTTGACTGAATTTTAGGCGTTTTGCCCTTGATATCTGAGCGAATTTGCTAAAAGGTAGCTACTGGAGTTTTCGCTTGAGCACGGGCGCAGCCCGTGTTCAAGCCATTGTGGCCTCTCAAAATTGAGAGGGCTTGCCGTCAAGGCCTGCTTTGCCAAACAGCCCAGGGACAGTTCTAACTGTGAGTTGTGTGTCAAAAGCACAGGGCTGGGGGGGGTTGCTGCTTTGAGACTTTAACTGCAGTTAGAGTTTGTGGCCTTGTTAAGTCAGACTTAACACTGTAGCTTGTCTTGATTGGCAATTTTTCCTGGACTAGTCTAGGCTTCAATGATAGTTTGCTTTTGATCACCAATTAGAGTGAACCCACACTGTGGTGTGGGTAGGTGATTGTTAGTTGTCTGACCAAAGCACAGGGGTGGGGAGGGTAGCTTTTCTTTAAGTCTGTGACAGTAGCAGAATTGGCTTGTTTTCACAATTTCTGCAGGCACCTTTTGACAAATCCAGTTTAGAAATTTATAGTTATCTGTGCGTTCCTCTCCAGAATGGCATTCTGTGAGCCAGGCTGAGTGAATCGAGTGTGATCAGCCGAATTTTTGACTGAATTTTTAGGCGTTTTGCCCTTGATATCTGAGCGAATTTGCTAAAAGGTAGCTACTGGAGTTTTCGCTTGAGCACGGGCGCAGCCCGTGTTCAAGCCATTGTGGGCCTCTCAAAATTGAGGGGGCTTGCCGTCAAGGCCTGCTTTGCCAAACAGCCCAGGGACAGTTCTAACTGTGAATTGTGTGTCAAAAGCACAGGGCTGGGGGGGTTGCTGCTTTGAGACTTTAACTGCAGTTAGAGTTTGTCGCCTTGTTAAGTCCGACTTAACACTGTAGCTTGTCTTGATTGGCAATTTTTCCTGGACTAGTCTAGGCTTCAATGATAGTTTGCTTTTGATCACCAATTAGAGTGAACCCACACTGTGGTGTGGGTAGGTGATTGTTAGTTGTCTGACCAAAGCACAGGGGTGGGGAGGGTAGCTTTTCTTTAAGTCTGTGACAGTAGCAGAATTGGCTTGTTTTCACAATTTCTGCAGGCACCTTTTGACAAATCCAGTTAGAAATTTATAGTTATCTGTGCGTTCCTCTCCAGAATGGCATTCTGTGAGCCAGGCTGAGTGAATCGAGTGTGATCAGCCGATTTTTGACTGAATTTTAGGCGTTTTGCCCTTGATATCTGAGCGAATTTGCTAAAAGGTAGCTACTGGAGTTTTCGCTTGAGCACGGGCGCAGCCCGTGTTCAAGCCATTGTGGCCTCTCAAAATTGAGGGGGCTTGCCGTCATGGCCTGCTTTGCCAAACAGCCCAGGGACAGTTCTAACTGTGAGTTGTGTGTCAAAAGCACAGGGCTGGGGGGGTTGTGCTTTGAGACTTTAACTGCAGTTAGAGTTTGTGGCCTTGTTAAGTCAGACTTAACACTGTAGCTTGTCTTGATTGGCAATTTTTCCTGGACTAGTCTAGGCTTCAATGATAGTTTGCTTTTGATCACCAATTAGAGTGAACCCACACTGTGGTTGTGGGTAGGTGATTGTTAGTTGTCTGACCAAAGCACAGGGGTGGGGAGGGTAGCTTTTCTTTAAGTCTGTGACAGTAGCAGAATTGGCTTGTTTTCACAATTTCTGCAGGCACCTTTTGACAAATTCCAGTTAGAAATTTATAGTTATCTGTGCGTTCCTCTCCAGAATGGCATTCTGTGAGCCAGGCTGAGTGAATCGAGTGTGATTAGCCGATTTTTGACTGAATTTTAGGCGTTTTGCCCTTGATATCTGAGCGAATTTGCTAACAGGTAGCTACTGGAGTTTTCGCTTGAGCACGGGCGCAGCCCGTGTTCAAGCCATTGTGGCCTCTCAACATTGAGGGGGCTTGCCGTCAAGGACTGCTTTGCCAAACAGCCCAGGGGACAGTTCTAACTGTGAGTTGTGTGTCAAAAGCACAGGGCTGGGGGGTTGCTGCTTTGAGACTTTAACTGCAGTTAGAGTTTGTGGCCTTGTTAAGTCAGACTTAACACTGTAGCTTGTCTTGATTGGCAATTTTTCCTGGACTAGTCTAGGCTTCAATGATAGTTTGCTTTTGATCACCATTTAGAGTGAACCCACACTGTGGTGTGGGTAGGTGATTGTTAGTTGTCTGACCAAAGCACAGGGGTGGGGAGGGTAGCTTTTCTTTAAGTCTGTGACAGTAGCAGAATTGGCTTGTTTTCACAATTTCTGCAGGCACCTTTTGACAAATCCAGTTAGAAATTTATAGTTATCTGTGCGTTCCTCTCCAGAATGGCATTCTGTGAGCCAGGCTGAGTGAATCGAGTGTGATTAGCCGATTTTTGACTGAATTTTAGGCGTTTTGCCCTTGATATCTGAGCGAATTTGCTAAAAGGTAGCTACTGGAGTTTTCGCTTGAGCACGGGCGCAGCCCGTGTTCAAGCCATTGTGGCCTCTCAAAATTGAGGGGGCTTGCCGTCAAGGCCTGCTTTGCCAAACAGCCCAGGGACAGTTCTAACTGTGAATTGTGTGTCAAAAGCACAGGGCTGGGGGGGTTGCTGCTTTGAGACTTTAACTGGAGTTAGAGTTTGTGGCCTTGTTAAGTCAGACTTAACACTGTAGCTTGTCTTGATTGGCATTTTTCCCTGGACTAGTCTAGGCTTCAATGATAGTTGCTTTTGATCACCAATTAGAGTGAACCCACACTGTGGTGTGGGTAGGTGATTGTTAGTTGTCTGACCAAAGCACAGGGGTGGGGAGGGTAGCTTTTCTTTAAGTCTGTGACAGTAGCAGAATTGGCTTGTTTTCACAATTTCTGCAGGCACCTTTTGACAAATCCAGTTAGAAATTTATAGTTATCTGTGCGTTCCTCTCCAGAATGGCATTCTGTGAGCCAGGCTGAGTGAATCGAGTGTGATCAGCGATTTTTGACTGAATTTTAGGCGTTTTGCCCTTGATATCTGAGCGAATTTGCTAAAAGGTAGCTACTGGAGTTTTCGCTGAGAACGGGCGCCAGCCCGTGTTAAAGCCATTGTGGCCTCTCAAAATTGAGGGGGCTTGCCGTCAAGGCCTGCTTTGCCAAACAGGCCAGGGACAGTTCTAACTGTGAGTTGTGTGTCAAAAGCACAAGGGCTGGGGGGGTTGCTGCTTTGAGACTTTAACTGCAGTTAGAGTTTGTGGCCTTGTTAAGTCAGACTTAAACACTGTAGGTTGTCTTGATTGGCAATTTTTCCTGGACTAGTCTAGGCTTCAATGATAGTTTGCTTTTGATCACCAATTAGAGTGAAACCCACACTGTGGTGTGGGTAGGTGATTGTTAGTTGTCTGACCAAAGCACAGGGTGTGGGGAGGGTTAGCTTTTCTTTAAGTCTGTGACAGTAGCAGAATTGGCTTGTTTTCACAATTTCTGCAGGCACCTTTTGACAAATCAGTTAGAAATTTATAGTTATCTGTGCGTTCCTCTCCAGAATGGCATTCTGTGAGCCAGGCTGAGTGAATCGAGTGTGATTAGCCGATTTTTGACTGAATTTTAGGCGTTTTGCCCTTGATATCTGAGCGAATTTGCTAAAAGGTAGCTACTGGAGTTTTCGCTTGAGCACGGGCGCAGCCCGTGTTCAAGCCATTGTGGCCTCTCAAAATTGAGGGGGCTTGCCGTCAAGGCCTGCTTTGCCAAACAGCCCAGGGACAGTTCTAACTGTGAATTGTGTGTCAAAAGCCACAGGGCTGGGGGGGTGCTGCTTGGAGACTTTAACTGCAGTTAGAGTTTGTGGCCTTGTTAAGTCAGACTTAACACTGTAGCTTGTCTTGATTGGCAATTTTCCTGGACTAGTCTAGGCTTCAATGAAGTTTGCTTTTGATCACCAATTAGAGTGAACCCACACTGTGGTGTGGGTAGGTGCTTGTTAGTTGTCTGACCAAAGCACAGGGGGTGGGGAGGGTAGCTTTTCTTTAAGTCTGTGACAGTAGCAGAATTGGCTGTTTTCACAATTTCTGCAGGCACCTTTGACAAATCCAGTTAGAAATTTATAGTTATCTGTGCGTTCCTCTCCAGAATGGCATTCTGTGAGCCAGGCTGAGTGAATCGAGTGTGATCAGCCGATTTTTGACTGAATTTTAGGCGTTTTGCCCTTGATATCTGAGCGAATTTGCTAAAAGGTAGCTACTGGAGTTTTCGCTTGAGCACGGGCGCAGCCCGTGTTCAGCCATTGTGGCCTCTCAAAATTGAGGGGGCTTGCAGTCAAGGCCTGCTTTGCCAAACAGCCCAGGGACAGTTCTAACTGTGAGGTGTGTGTCAAAAGCACAGGGCTGGGGGGGGTTGCTGCTTTGAGACTTTAACTGGAGTTAGTGTTTGTGGCCGGGTTAAGTCAGTCTTAACACTGTAGCTTGGCTTGATGGGCAATGTTTCCTGGACTAGTCTAGGCTTCACTGATAGTTTGCTTTGATCACCAATTAGAGTGAACCCACACTGTGGTGTGGGTAGGTGATTGTTAGTTGTCTGACCAAAGCACAGGGGTGGGGAGGGTAGCTTGTCTTTAAGTCTGTGACAGTAGCAGAATTGGCTTGTTTTCACAATTTCTGCAGGCACCTTTTGACAAATCCAGTTAGAAATTTATAGTTATCTGTGCGTTTCTCTCCAGAATGGCATTCTGTGAGCCAGGCTGAGTAAATCGAGTGTGATCAGCCGATTTTTGACTGAATTTTAGGCGTTTTGCCCTTGATATCTGAGCGAATTTGCTAAAAGGTAGCTACTGGAGTTTTCGCTGAGCACGGGCGCAGCCCGTGTTCAAGCCATTGTGGCCTCTCAAAATTGAGGGGGCTTGCCGTCAAGGCCTGCTTTGCCAAACAGCCCAGGGACAGTTCTAACTGTGAGTTGTGTGTCAAAAGCACAGGGCTGGGGGGGTTGCTGCTTTGAGACTTAACTGCAGTTAGAGTTTGTGGCCTTGTTAAGTCAGACTTAACACTGTAGCTTGTCTTGATTGGCAATTTTTCCTGGACTAGTCTAGGCTTCAATGATAGTTTGCTTTGATCACCAATTAGAGTGAACCCACACTGTGGTGGGTAGGTGATTGTTAGTTGTCTGACCAAAGCACAGGGGTGGGGAGGGTTAGCTTTTCTTTAAGTCGGTGACAGTAGCAGAATTGGCTTGTTTTCACAATTTCTGCAGGCACCTTTTGACAAATCCGTTAGAAATTTATAGTTATCTGTGCGTTTCTCTCCAGATGGCATTCTGTGAGCAGGCTGAGTAAATCGAGTGTGATCAGCCGATTTTGACTGAATTTTAGGCGTTTTGCCCTTGATATCTGAGCGAATTGCTAAAAGGTAGCTATGGAGTTTTCGCTTGAGCACGGGCGCAGCCCGTGTTACAAGCCATTGTAGGCCTCTCAAAATTGAGGGGGCTTGCCGTCAAGGCTGCTTTGCCAAAACAGCCCAGGGACCAGTTCTAAACTGTGAGTTGTGTGTCAAAAGCACAGTAAGGCTGGGGGGGTTGCTGCTTTGAGACTTTAAAATGCAGTTCGAGTTTGTGGCCTTGTTAAGGTCAGACTTAACACTGTAGCTGGTCTTGATTGGCAATTGTCCTGGACTAGTCAAGGCTTCAATGATAGTTTTGCTTTTTGATCAACCCAATTAGAGTGAACCCACACTGTGGTTGCTGTGGGTAGGTGATGTGTAGTTGTTCTGACCAAAGCACAGGGGTGGGGAGGGTCGCTTTTCTTTTTAAGTCTGTGGACAGTAGCAGAATTGGCTTGTTTTCCACAATTTTCTGCAGGAACCTTTTGTACAAATCCAGTAGATATATATA
>NC_090875.1:11020560-11105591 GCF_036669935.1 Montipora foliosa | reverse complement strand
TTGTGTGGAAACCAAATTTGAAGAAAGTCAGATTGGGGTCCATTTTGTAGTTATCAGTTGATTCACACTAAGGCGAACTTTCGTGGCTACTGTGGCTCATTCCATCAATGTCAAGAGAAGAGTGTCATCGCAGGACACTGAACTTACCTATCCCAGTTTGTCCTCTGGACTCGCGCAGTGATTTTGTTTTGCCTAACAACTTAGATTTTGTTGCTGAAAAAGCACTTGTTTAGTTCCCTTGTTTGTGGAGGAGGCCATGATAAACAATATTGAGGAAAGCGCACAAGAGACCAGTCCATCATCTGAGCAGGTCGAAGAAGGGAACGGAAATTTAGATTTACTTGCTTCAAAATTTGACTAAATCTCAAAAAAAAGCACAGGAATCATGAAAAATTTGCATGCTTTTTGACCTCATCAAATCCGAAGAGAGTCCGTTGCACCGTAAAGTATGTCGAGCACGGTATTAAAAATGAACCCATTGCGATTGGAACCATATGTAAAATTATGTTTACCCTAAATGACCCCAGTAAAGGTTTCTCAAGAGTATTTTTGTTGTTTGTTTGGATATGCTATTTCTTGGAGCCTCACCAGATGGCAGAGTTGTTTGATTGTGGCTGTCGAAATCATTTTGGACTTGTGCTGAAGTGAAGTGTCCAGACACAAAGTATCAAGTCACTGGCCACTGGAAGCATGTCAGGATCCAAACTTTTTTTGTGATTCTGTTATTGCAATGCCAGACTTAACAAGGAATCATTCCACATTACCCTCAAGTGCACGGCCAGATGGGTGCTAGTGGAGACTCATGGTGTGACTTCATTGTCTACACAAAGAAGGGGAATTTCAGTGGAGAGAATCCCTTTTGGACGCCGCCTACTGGGCACTATGAAACAAAGGCTTGAAACCTAGTTTCTTTACCTATTTTCAAAACTTGGCCACTGCGGCTAGTGAATTTTGCAAAATGCTAATCAGGTCATCATGTAAACAAATGCTAGGCACTCTTGCCAAGTGCCTTTTATTTATATACATGTAGCAGAATTGTAGGTTTAGCTTACTGCTTGGTCAAAAATAATTATTATGAACCAGTTGAAGCCTTTAAAGCTTCAAACATACATGTAGTGCTCACCATCTATTTTCTCTCCCCTGGCATTGTAATACTTAAACAAGCCCAAATCATGAGAATAAAGGGATTGATCACCAAAGACAAAATTAATTGGCTTGGTTTTTTCAAAGAAACCTCTCACAACTGACAACTACAACACATGTAGGGAACCTACAGTGGTGAGGAGAATTTTCTGTGATTATATTGAAGCTTTTAAAAGTTGAGGAGAGGTTGAAGTTACATTAATTTCATGTAAATATGATAAGAAGTATATTGTGTAATCCTTTTGAAACACAAGGCTAAGATTCCTTATTTTTCAATTGTAAATATAATAGCTTTACGTAAAGACCTTAGCCTGAACTAAGAAAGTCAAAAGAATTGTCCATTTAGATTGTGTACAATAGAAATCAAAAACTGGAATTGTGGGAACTCTGACAAGAATGATTACCAAAAAGTTAAAATTTGCAAGACAATCAATTGTTAGGACAGGTTAAAAAAAACAAAACAAACAATTGCTTTTTTTTTTTTTTTTTTGTTTTTTTTTTTTTTTTTTTTTTGTTTTTTTTTTTTTTTTTTTTTTTTTCTTTTTTTTTTTTTTTTTTTTTTTTTTTTTTTTTTTTCTTCTTTTTTTTTTTTTTTTTTTTTCAACTAGCACCATATTTTTCTTTCATAACAAGCTCTTTAGAAAAGGATACACACAAAGGAGACTGATGTACCCATCTTGCAAAATTTATATGTTAATTTTGGGGTACATTGTTGTGGTTAAAATTTTGATCTGTTTATATGTAGAATGTAATATTTTCCTTCACTGTTTTCAGTTGAAATATTTTTACATGTCATTAATCTCTATTCCCCTGCCTAGTTGGCATTTTAAGCAGAAAATTTACTTGTTACGCGAATGAAAGCAAGATCAATTGGTACCCTTTTTCACACTCCCAGAAGTGATTAGTATGTAATTTCTATCCTCATAATATCAATTCACTATTCAGCAGCCAGGTGATGAGAATGAATAAACGTATCACTCAGATGGTGTTATTCTGATCAAACTCAAATTCTCTTAAGTAATATAAAAGGGGATGTCTAGCAGCTAGAAAGGAGAATTACTAATCCGATCTTGGGAGTGAAAGGGTTACGCACTGATGATGGGGTCCTGCATGTTGCACAAAATGGCACACACACACCACATTTGATTCACTACCCCAAAGAGGCTCAATGGAATAACCCCATCAAATATCAGAAAATTCTTCACCTTATTGATAGCCCTCTCAACATGGATTCTTAAGCTAGCAATTTCCTGTGTTGCAATCACATCTTCTGCTGACATCTGATGAGACATTCCCAGGAAAGGAGGAATATTTAAGGAAACACCAAGGGGAAGAATGTTCTTCAATAGTAAAAGCCCTTATCTGCCATTACAGAGTCCCCATTTGAAAAGGGAAGTTCAAGAACCCACTTCGCTCTACTATTTCCCTGTCAGATATGCTCCCAGTGTAAAGTTGCCCAATAAATGTAAAAAACCTTTTTGAGAAATTCCCACCAGTGCCCTTAAAGTGGTATGGTGTTTATACGAGCTAAACAATTCACTATTTAGAAGAAGGCTACTAGGCATTTCACATCGCACCTCCGTACAGGTCAATGATGACCCTTGTGCTTGGATACTTTGCCTTAAAGTCCTGAGGCAATTGTCTCGTCTACTAGTTTTCTGGAAGGCCAAATATTTATATGGCCAAGTTTCATATACATATAGTTAATCCAAGAAATGAAAACTCTGCTTACAGTTGGCTGAGAAACATTAAAAAGATGAGCTAAATGTAATTCAGCAAAACCTTGTCTTTATAGCCTACACAATGACAAAAAAAACTCGTCTACTGGTTTTAGAGACCTTGGTCTCCCTTGTTTCACAGCCTTTGCACTGCCAGCAATATCTTTTCCAGACAACCAGTACTTGATGTTTTCTCCCCCGGCGCCGGGATCTAAATAGTCGTACAGGGCCATCATGGTCTGATGGTTAGGAAATCCAGTATAAAATGCTACGAGCGAGTCATTTGACTCGATGTTTTCAATGAAAACAACTGCGCCTCGAGTTGCTCATATTTCTGCTCCAGATCGGCAACTTTCTTTTTCAATTTCAAAACCAAGTCCTCTAGATCTTCATTTTTCACGTGAAGTGCGGATAGTTTCTCTTGCAGCTCAGATATTAACAAATCTTTCTCAGATTTCTCGAGGAAATCAGAGTTAGATTTCTCGGTCCGGTGTCTCTATTTCCGCTGTTTCCGGAACAGACGAGGCGCCACCCATGAATTTTTGCACACAGCTTCGCTGCTTTCGTTCACCGAATGCCTAACCTCGCTAATTCTGACTCTAAATTCTCTGCCACAGTTGCAGCCGTGAAGCGTGGAGTTGGTGGTGGTCGTTTGCGAGGAGAACTTCGCTTCCACGCAAAGATACTCGGCACAGCTCCTGGTTTGGGCCTAACCTTGTTGTTAAGACTCCTCTTTAAATCTTCAGCCTTAAAATGCCTCGAGCAACTCTGGTTCCTTCCTTTATAGAAAAATTCGCCCCACATCTCTTCTTATAGCATGGAGCCACTGTTTTCTTAGGTTTACATCATCTGGCAAACGAAAGAAGGAAACTTTTTCGCCCGTATCTTGGTCTCGCTTATCCTTCTTCGTGCAGAGCGGGACGCAAAAATGTGTTGGCATCTCTCAGCCGATCTCCAAGGAGAAAAAGGTCCTGTCGACCAAAGTTATACCCTACAGAGACTAATAGAAAACGCGTTCCAAACTAAATTGTGGCGTTACGATTTAGCGATTCTCGGAGAAAGCTACAAGGTTAACTCTGAAAATCCTGTATCTTTAGGAGTGAACTAGCATATCTTGTCAGAAATTTTTTGTTGAACGGAGGAATCTCTTACGGTTGTTCGGAAAAAGATGCCAAATTAGCCGAAAGGGAAAACAGAAAACTAAACATAATTAGAAAACTACTGACTTTCACCGCCGATTATTTGCACTGTTTGCTCTGAGATGAAGATTCCTTGCACAAATTCAAGGTGGAATTCCATAATTGACCATAATTCACACTGAACTGCAAAATTAGTTCGACAGAAAATATTCTCTTACACCATCAGCCTGGCCCTATTTAACAGGAACGGAAAAAGGTTTAGAATTTCTGACCCTGTTCAACTGGGACGGGAAAGGGTTCAGAATTTCTGACCCCATTCAACAGGAACGGAAAAGGGTTCAGAATTTCTGACCCCATCCAACAGGGACGAGAAAGGTTCAGAATCTCTGACCCCTTTTAGCTGGGACGGAAAGGGTTCAGAATTTCTTTCTATGCCCTGGATCTGGAAAATTTGATGGATTTCAGCTGACCTATTAAATTGAAAAGGAAGGACTTTAGATAGTCTGACTTCATAAAAACAGAAGATACGAATTCCCTGTAATTTGCATCATACGATTTTAATAGCTTCCTGTATACAAAAAATTCTTGCAAACACGTAATAGAATACAAAATAATTTAATTTACAAATTCAAGAGGCATCAAAGAAACTGTCTGCAGCATTAATTCTTTGACAAAACTTTGTTGTATTCTTTAGACAAGCTTAGCGTCATAATCAAATAACTATTGGCCGATTTTATACTAGAGAGGCATAATCCGTCCAGAGGAATTATGCGTCTCTCATGTTATTCCTCTAGTGTAAAGCCTGGACGAACCATAAAAAACGCGTAATCTGCCTGGGATAAACTTGGGCAAACAATTTTTCTGCGTCTCTTAAGGCCGGTTTACACGGTGCGACTTGTAGGCCCGATTTTTGGCGGCGGCTTTGAAAAAAATCGGGCCGACATAAAAAAACTCTTGCTTTTATGTCGGCCCGATTTTTTTCAAAGCCGCCGCCAAAAATCGGGCCGACAAGTCGCACCGCGTAAACCGGCCTTTAAATTCGTCTAGTATGAAGACGGCCAAAGGACGCACTTTAGTTCGTCTTCCAAGACGCACTAAACTGGAAAGTTGGTCCAGACGCATGACGCGTCCCGTGCCGGTCTTTATACTAGACGAATTTAACGGAGGCAGAAAAATGTTTGCCCAAGTTCGTCCCAGGCGAATTATGAGTTTCTAGTATAAAAACGCAATCGTCTTTGATATACTATCAAACATCATGACGTGATGCACAAAAGCACAAAAACGCGAATCACCGGCCGCTTATATTATACTTAGTAATGCTTACTGGTATGGTAAGCATACATTAATTGTAAATATGGCACCTCTTCATGATCAAAAAACATTAGAGTGTCTGGGAATGTAAAGAGACAATTAAGAACAGGCCAAAATAATAACGTCCACTTGCCCTTGGAAATAATTTTTAGAGAGCATCTTACTCACCAGAGGTGGCGCTTTCATCAAATACTTCAAATATATTGGCACAGTGAAGATTTCTGGTTTACGGAAAACTGAATTGTCCTCTTGGTGGCGTGCTGTGTGAGAATTGGTTGGACCATGTAGAATCTAAACTATGTTCAAATAGCTCAAATTAATCAATTGATAAATCGTGACTACTCGACGTCTCCATTTTAGATCTGAGTTTGGACAAAGAGAAGATTTCCGAGATAAAGTTTAGTAACGCCATGCACAGTGGTTAAAGTTCAGAAGTTGACCGAGCATGCGACTGACGTCACCTTTTGTTTGTCTTTGAAATGCGGCAAACTTTCAAAATCAGGACGTTTCCGCTCTATTGTATCAGAAAAATAATAAATGAACAGAGAAACCCTTTTTTTATCGGAATGACGGCAAAGAAAAGCTCCGGAAGAGAAGCTCGGTTGCAACTGTTCACTTATTTGCGTCGCTAACACAAAGTTAAATTGGAAAACTAAAGACCTATGCCAGTGACGAGTCTTCTGTTAATTTAACCTGTCAGATTTACATTTATGACATGTTGCAGATCGATCTGTTGCTTGTCTCGAATTTTATAAATTTGAGATTTTTTTGTTAAAAAAAAAACACAAATTTGTTTTCGTTTTATTTCGTGGCAAATGTTTAGATATTTTCTGCGTCTACCACACAGTCAAACGGAACGATTGTTTCTGTCCGTCGGCTTTAGACTGTCAACAGCTGTCAAATGTCTCAACTTTTATTGATTTCCGGCCCAATGCAAACGAGCGTGTAAGGTTAGACCAGCCATACACGTGCTCTCCGCGTCGAGTATTGAAAGCTAGTTGAAATTTCAAAATAAGGCCTACCAAAGAGAAATTGTGGACGGTTTTAACAACTGAGAGAGGGCAAGTTTAAGTTTTTATGAACGGTGTTCCCAAGTACGAGTGGAGAAGCTATGGGATTTTGTGTGAATTTTGTTCTTCTGCTCAGTCAGGAAAAGGGATGACCAGGTACGTGTAGTATTTCGTTTTAGTCATTCACTTAGGACGCTTATTTGACAGAGCTGACCGCGCAAGCGGGAATTGGGAACTAACACACTTCGAGGATGACATGTACTTCTCCAGAAGAATGCCAGAGATTAATACATGTATCATGCAAGTGTTCCTTCAAATTGTGGTATTTTCTTTGCAAACCGACGGGTCTGGCCGCGGCCAGTTCTGACACAAGCGCCTCAACTCAGTTCCGCAATAAGTAGCCAGCGACATGAGTTGTTGCCCATACAGAAAATGGGTTCAGAATTTCTGACCCCTGATAATTCAGAGAAACTATCCTTTATAGTGCCTTTACAAAAAAAGGGTTCAGAATTTCTGACCCCTGATAATTCAGAGGAACTATCCTTTATAGTGCCCATACAGAAAAAGGTTTCAGAATTTCTGACACCTGATAATTCAGAGGAACTATCCTTTATAGTGCCCATACAGAAAATGGGTTCAGAATTTCTGACCCCTGATAGTTCAGAGGAACTATCCTTTATAGTGCCTATACAGAAAATGTGTTCAGAATTTCTGACCCCTGATAATTCAGAGGAACTATTCTTTATAGTGCCCATACAGAAAATGTGTTCAGAATTTCTGACCCCTGATAATTCAGAGGAACTATCCTTTATAGTGCCTATACAGAAAATGGGTTCAGAATTTCTGACCCCTGATAATTCAGAGGAACTATTCTTTATAGTGCCCATACAGAAAATGTGTTCAGAATTTCTGACCCCTGATAATTCAGAGGAACTATCCTTTATAGTGCCTATACAGAAAATGGGTTCAGAATTTCTGACCCCTGATAATTCGGAGGAACTATCCTTTATAGTGCCTATACAAAAAATGGGTTCAGAATTTCGGATCCCGGATAATTCAGAGGAACTATCCTTTATAGTGCCCATACAGAAAATGGGTTCAGAATTTCTGACCCCTGATAATCACAGGGTGAAATAAGGCGTTTCCGTGATTCGGAAAAATGACGGAAACACGATACTTCAACTTTCCGTTATGTTTCCGCAGGGCGGATACAACGGGAAACTCGATAGAGAAAAACGATCATAATGTTTCGCGTTTCCGCAGCGTTTCCGCTGACTGAAACGCGTACGAGTGTTTCATTCGTGTTTCCGCAAAACGGATTCGCTCAGAAAATCGAGATTTTTTCCAAGGGGCTTTCCTCTTTCGGCAAAATGAAATGGCGCCAGTTCAGCGTACACGTTTACTACTGAATTTGCGCTCTAAACAATACCTGGACAATGGTTCATACATACGACCTGTTTTATAAATATCTTCCGAAAACGAAGGGACCGAATGAAGGCTACGGATGAAAAAACTTCACACAGCATTATACATCTCACTTAATCACGGTATAGTTGGAAGCAAGGAAAGCGCTAAATGTTAGGACAACCGATAAGTTTTATTAGTACTTACAGGATTACACCAGCCATGTTTGGAACTCAGCCCAAAACCCCAAAACCCCTTAGGATCCGAAAACCTCTTTGTGGACCTACGAAAATTTAGCGTATCAAACGAGTTGATAAGGGAAAACGCTCGAAAGGTCAACGACGCAGCATCACAGTTTCTTAGAAACTTAAGCCTTAATTCCTTTCTTAATCAGTGGTCTACGTATTCTAAAAAACTGATCATGTTCAGAAACACCCAAAAATACGCCCAAGACTGGCACAATTAAATTCGATTCAGAAATAACCTCACTGAGTTTAAAGATTTTGCTATCAAGCTTGTAAGTGAGAAAAAGCCTTTGAAGCAAGTCCACGTGACTCCTAGGGGTATATGATGTGATAAAATTACTCCCATCTTCCCAGGAAATGACCCTCAAATGTAAAGGGTTGGCTGAATTCAGTAAATTACTTTGTAGTCACGCGTATACCGCTCGCGCAACGTTATTTTAAATCACGCGTTATAACATCAATCCTACTTACAACTGATGAGGGCTTAAGAATTAACCGAAACATTAGCCAAAACGTCCTAAAGAACCACCCACACGTATATATTACAAGTCAGTTACAAACATTAACATTTTCAACGAGGTATAATATAGTTCTACTTTATAGTGTCTCCTTGATCTTTGTTTTAAAAACCTTTGACATCGGAGACCCAGGGGCAGTTGGTCAGAACCGGACGAAGGAATCACTACCATTATCAGGACTGGCAAAGGTCGTCCCGTCCTGGCTGGCTGCCCAGGGGTTACCGAGAATGAATTCATTTGTAATACTTGCAGCTTCTACAAGCCTCGCAAATATCTTTCCAAGTTTCAATTGAAATGCAAAAATACAGACGGAGTAATACTGGGCCGCAAAAAGATATATTAGAGTCAAATAAAGGTCTTCTGGACAAGAGGACACACGATTATAGTGTCAATGTTCTGATGCTTCCTATTTATGGCAATGAATCGCGATTGTATTCTCTGCACAGGGATAAATGTTGCAGCACCTGGAAGTTTAAAAACTTTTGCATAAAACACAGAAAGTGGATTCCTAAATGGCGTGCGGCCGGAAAACTCTTTGAACCACTGCACGCAAGCAAAACAATGATGGTATTGCTGCTCATCAATTTCAAACGAATGTTCAAAATAAAATTTTACTCTCCCCGGTCTGCTATGCCCTAAAGCAATTTCGCCTTCCTCTCCAACCCATGAAGCCATAACTCTTGCGTGCTTATAAAGGCGACTTTCCATACCGGAGCTGAGGCGTTCCTCGCCAATACAGAGAGACGAGTACTTTTTGTACGTGGAGTTGAGATGGCCAATACGCAGGTCCATCGACGGATATAGACTGGCATAAGTACTTCTTAACTGAATGATCTCATCACTATCAAAGCAACAGAGACGATACCGACTGGGGAGTTTGACCATGCTCAGATCCGTCCATAAACTGCAATTTGACAAAAGTGGCCCACTCGTGGCTTTGGACCACGCCAAAGAATTGGTTTTCAGTGCCTCCACCACACCATCAACGAGGTTTGTTTGGCGCATCTCACTGCACACGGGAAGAAAAAAATCCTGAAAATCCAAAGGCATGGAATACTGAATGTCATCAAGGGCACTCATAGTCAGGAACCTTCTCATAAGCTGGACTTCCACCTCTCGGTTGTTCGTGTGGAAGCTTCCTAACAAGCCGTTGTACCTCTCAAAACTGAACAGCCAAAAGCCATAAACACTGCCATAGTTCTCCACACATTCTCTTATATGAAGGTGAAGGTGCATATTAGGTGTAACCACAGTCCTGCCATACAGCGATTCAACCTTCCTACAAAAGTCTAGAAGCTTCTGGTCTGCGATAAGGAGATCTGATGTCGTGATGCAAGGTTTACAAAGGTGACGGCAGGCCAAGACAAAATTTTGCCAACATTTAATATGATCCTCACCCAAAACGCCTTCAAGGGCGTACAGTGAGTAATACAACACCCAGTTCTTCCACTGAGATGCGGTAAAACCACCATAATTGGAGCTTATGTTCCCAGGTAGGCGCCCAAGATCAGATGGAGCTTCGACTGTCTCGATGCGTTCCTGAACTTCTCTCAATTTGTCCTTTGTCAAAATGTCATTCTCGCACCAGATTTTAAAATTTTCTTGGCCGTTCCTAAAAACAGATTGTGCATTGGATCAATCACACACATGGTAACACTACCATAATACGGCAACTCCAATAAACTTGTATATCTTGTACCAAGTGTAGATTCCATCTTTTTCCTCTGGGTTTTCGTTCTGCACTTTTCCACCTTTCGAGCGTTTCGTCGATGGGAACTGTCCGTTCTTCTGGGCCATGTGCTGCGATCAAATCCGCTGAAATCCTTTTTTTCACCGAAACCACCCGGGAAAAACTTGTCACAGTGGGAACAACCACGATTTGCACTATGGCCAATAAAACCACACAATTTGCGCGCAGCGGGTATGTCTGATGCGCAACAAATGAGTGCAGCACGTATATCCGCTCCTTGAAGGGGCGCCTTTTTGGTCTTGACTTTAATGCCACGCCACAGGGCATTAAGTTCGTCCACCAATGGATTAATGAAAGAGTTCAGTGACTGTGGTTCTTTAGAGAGAGCTGGGATGATTCCCACTATAATCACATTTTCACGCTTAAATCGTTCAGAGCGAGGTAGATTCATGACGACCATGTAAAGTACTCCAACAGATACGTCTTTGCGGCGTTTAAAGGGTTGAAACCAGTCTACATTAAGCATCAGGCCAAACCTACGCGGTAGTGAGAAAAAATCAATGTTATTCCATCGATCAAAGGACTTCCAAACCTTTCCATCGTAAACATCGCCATATAATTGCTCATCAGTTTGGCGCTCGCGCCAATGTTCACAGTCGTCCTCGAAGTTTGGACGTTTCATAAATGTTTCAAGCACATCGATAACACTCTTGTAACAGTACACTTTCAGAGGATAATACTTGGGCGTACCGTTTTTCAAAATGACTTTCTTCACAAGTTGACTGCCACAGGCCTTTCTTCTTCTTGACCTTGGAAAGAGAACATTATCACAAACAATTGGCTGGACTTGATTTCCGACTCTTCGTAAGCAATTTTCTGGTCTGTACAATTTTGTACACTTGGGGCATACGACATATCTCTCAAAGCTGTCCCTATCGATTCCTAAAATCCTTCGCAAGCAGTACATTGTTGATGGTACAAGAGCGGCTAGCGTCAGAACAAACTCGGCTCCTGCGCCATTTTGAATAACTCCTCCAACGCAGGTCAAGAAAGTTTTCATGAATTTCAGCAGTATAAGAAGCGCATTGTCGCTAATCAAATAGCAGTACTGCCACACGAGCAAAAAATATAATGCCCATGTAAGAATGCCCTGCACTTGATGAGACGGACCTTCAACAGGTTCGGGCAATGGGAAGCTGTTTCCATCTAAGTCAATAGCACCAGCTATATCTTCAATTAAATCAGAGTCCTCCACTTCATCAGCACTTTCGTCTTGCCCACCATCCGAATCATCGCTCAGGCTCTCCTCCGAGTCTGAAATTTCATCTTCATTTACACTGGTTTCCTGGGGTAAAATCAAAGTCAAATGGAAAGATAAGTTACAAGTATGGCTGCCAGTTGCGTTTGCGTACGAAAGGACACCAGACTGGAGTAACTGTTTACTGAAGTAAACAGGAACACCCAACGAGAAACTTCGGTGAAATACATGTACATGTATGTGTTTGGGAGAGTAAACCTGTTGTAAGAATATCGGAATCTACTTTAACAAAAAAGATTCGTTACAGGGAAAACAATCCCTCGCGTTTTCGAAGGGATATTTTCGCTATTTTTGGCGCTTGCAAGGGCCACCTTCCCATTTCATTTTTGCGGGTCAACATATTTTTTTTTGCTGGGAAATTCTTAGAAGTCAACGTTCTGCTCGCAATTTCTGAATGAAGATGCCATTCCCTAACAATTCCAGGGACTCACATTTTCAGCTAAGATCAAGTTCTTCTAGGCGATTAAAACACCACTTTAAAACAGTCTTTATACGCTACGTACAAAAAAGGAGTTAGGGTAAAAGAAATTTGTTACGTACTAGAAATGGCCTTGAAATTGCCCTGCACGTCTTTTGGCTCAATTTGCCCTCGACCAAAGTAGCTATTAAAGACAACTTGGCTGAATACAGTAATAGCTATTGAAACTAATTTGTGTCAATTACTCCTTATTAGACAGAACGATGGCATTTCAGAGAAGCTGCATTAAATAGGTACAAGAGGTGGCTACTGTCACTGTGCCTAAAGCAAACTATTGTTGAAACCAAAAACGAGCAAAAGTAATCAAGCCTCTCACAAACCCTTCCTGATCGCCCGTCCAAAGAACAAGTTTGAAGTAATAAATTATACAGTACCTCATCAGTTGAAAGTGTGTTGGATGGCAAATCAGCAACTTCACTGAAACACGGCTCCACCCCTTTTGAGATAAAAAAATAAGAAAAAGAGAAATTTAGTTCATGGAATAGAATCGCATTTAAAATCAATAAGGTCAAGCGCTGTTCTGTTAGCTCCTACAGCTCACGTCGTAACCAGGGTCTCCTTTCTCGTAGTGTTATTCTTTATTGCCGTAGACTTGCTCAACTCTCATTATCTCTCACTCTTACTTGGGCCAAGCTTTAGTGTCTTATCTTGCAAAAACCATTCATCATTGAGGTCTTACCATGAGTTTCATCACAAGAAGGGACATCCTCTTGACGCACTTGTAATAATTGTGAAGGGAAATCAGATTCATCTGAAAAAAGAATTGGTTAGTTTAACGATGCAAACTGAGGGGAATAAACATTGATTTCCATCACTTTAGGCTTACAAAGGAAATTATTCAACTAGCCAGCAGTTTCCTTGTTGGTATTTTGAAATGGATTCAAAGGAAGGTACACTCTAGCTTGCTACAATTCTAATTGCTGGGTGTACCAACATTGCCAATAATTTATCGATTGATTCAATCAGTCATACAGCTATAAAAATATCACACAAAACCATTAGACCTATGAGCACAAGTACAGTAACCTTGAGGTAAAGATGGTTACTGAATTTTCATAATAATTTTTTTTACCCACCATCACTGGAGCTTGATCCTTGAACACCAACTATGAGGTCTCCCATGGCTGTCCATTTGTTGGTCACATTGCAGAAAAATTGACGTTTGTGCTCATGATATTGTCTTTTAGACAAGAAAGTATGGCAATGACCACATTTGATTCTTTCTCCATCCGCAGTTGAATTCTTCTTTATTCGTTTTCTCTTTGGCATGATGAGAAGTAGCTTGTTTTATTGGATGATCTTTCCACTGTTATAAAGCTCCGACTGCAATAAATAAATGCATTTACGCAAAACCATAAAACAACAAAATAACTACAACAACATTATTGATAGCCGTCACCATACTAGTACCAGTCTAAGAATGAGTGCTTTGAAAGTCAATGGACAGTGTGGCTTGCAAGGTAATGTGACTTACAGTTGTATGGTATGAGTTGGTTAAGTTGAAGTGGTTTGTCGTATGAATTAAATATAATTAAAGTAAATAAAAGACATATTTCCACACCCAGAAAAGATCAGCGGAGAGTATTTTTCTTCTCTACCTGAATTGGTTTCAGCTGTGGAAAGGCTTTTCCTTAAAATTTATAAAAACGTAAGAGTTTTATTGAGTAAATTTTCATGCCACATTAGTGAATTAATTATCGGCACGTTCGGTGCGACTTTTTTGGTGGTTAAAGCTCATCGCTTCGGGCTTAAGAATGCAGAAAAACACATCTTTGCAACTACAGAATTTCAAAATTTTTGAGGGCAGCATGCCTTCAGACCCTCCTAGAGGGGAAGACCCAGAGGCCCTTCCTAATACTTTTTCCGGGTGTTAAACCCACATGCCCTCCTCCTCCAAACCTAAATGAAACCCCTGTATATACATGTACATGTTTTCAAATCATTGTTTTCCTTTATTCTCTTTGATCAATCATTCACTGGTCAATGTTACAACTTACTTCCTTTCTGATCACTGCACTACACGTAAATCCCTACAAATGTCATCTGCACCCCGCACAATGTGAAATAAACCACAAGTATACATATATATTTTTTCACTTAAAACCTATGAAAAGGACAATAATTATAATGTAGCTTTAAGTTCTCTTTCATTTGTTTACAACACTTAAACTAGTTGCTACATTCACAGCAATATTCATCAACCACAAAATTAACCATTGAAATCTCAAAACTACTTTTAAACTTGTAAATGTATGACCACAATTATTGTTCTACTGAACATGTAAATGCTTCCAACATAATATAGCTATAGCCTGTAAATACTGAAGCAAAATTGCAAAGGGTTTACACCAAGCTGTACAATCATACAGGTAAGCTGATAAGCTTATGTGGCCAGAGTTAGATTTAGCATTATTCAAAAGCATGCACAATGGTGGCAAGTTTGTCAAGCAACATGACATCATTAATTCTCTTTGATGGGTCCTCATGGCAGCATGCTGCAACGATATCTTGAGGAACTACGGTAAAATGAAGCTTTGCATTCATTCTCTGGAAAATTTGGCCAAGTGAATACATATCACTAGCATGGGAAGGAGGTTGCTTCCCAGCGAGAACTTCGGGTGCTATGTGAGAACATCTTTTCCTTGATGGACCTTGCTCAAGATTTCCTGTCTTTACTGTGGCTTCACTCACTTTCACACATTTGCCATAATCTATGACTATTGGCTGCCAAATAGGTTCTTTTTCACACAGCAACACATTATTTCCTTTAAGATCATTATGGATAAACCCCTTAGTGTGAATGAAGGACAGGGCCTCAGTGAGCTTCAAAAGAATTCGTGACCACAATAAATAAGATAGCTCTACAGTATTTGCTGCATCACTAAGAGTGACAACTTTGCCATCTTGAGAAAAGTACTCCATTATGATCATGAGACTTGTGTCCTTGGTACAAATGCCATACAAAAAGGGTACTCCTGGATGGTCTCCAATTTCATGCATTGCAGTAGCTTCTCTTATTAAATCTACTTCATTGGCATGCCCTTTGAGAATTTTGGCTGCCACTTCAATGCCACGGTACATCATTTTTTGCACACATCCATAACTACCTTCCCCAAGAAAATGAGCAGTTCCTTCCAGGAGAGTCAAGTTACATGGATCAATCTTCCGAATAGCGCTACTACAATCTGAATCCTTAGAAAAATGCTTCTTCGAAAACTGAATGCTTTGATGTACTCGACTTTTATATTTACTGGAAACATTACTCAATCTGTAATCCATTTTCTGCTCTTTTTCAAGCTTCCTGCACAAATCTAAATTTTCACTTTGAAGAACCCTTCTTTTTTTAATCTCTTCCTTTAGCTGCATGTTCAACTTTTCATTCTCAGCAGTCACAACATCAATATCAACTGGTTGAGTCACTTCTTGCTGGCAATTACTTGTAGATGCCACCTTTCTCTCCTTCTTTCTCTGTTTGTTTTTCTTTCTTCTTTTTATCAATGACTCTTTGGAGCGACAATTGGACTTCTTTGTTTGTGCTACATCCATAATGAGCCCTAGTTATTTAATGATCAAAACTCCCAATTGTCAACAATGAATTTCAAACAAAACTGTTAACAATGAAGACAACCAGAAGCAAGACAATGAGATTCACATGTACAATGTATGTATACAACATGGCTAATCCTCAAACAAAACGCAATTTTTATTATAGTAGTAACAAAATTCTTTGTGCTGTACTTCATTTTAATCAATTGGATTTCCCAAGTAACTAAAGCCAAAATGTCACCATCGTGATGAACAGCAACTCCCCTACAGAATATATCAGTTCTTACACGTAGTATTCAAGTATCAACAGTCTATAACAATAAAATGTCATAACCATTGTAATAAAATGTTTTAGTTTAATTGCAGATGCAAGGTTGTATTACACTGTATGTAGATTAGAGCGTACAACATAAACTCTTTCTCATCACAGAGCACTTCAAGTAAAACAGATGAAAACAATGGCTATTGCAAAAAATCACTGTCTTATCTCCACACATCAATATTTTAAGTTACAGTCCTCAGTCTCTTAAGTACCATTATAACGAAGGTTAAATGTAATTGATCTATTGGTATACATGTATGTTATGTTTTTACAGGTAGTCTACCCTGTATTTAACTATACAACAAGCACTAGATAATCCTTTCATTATCCAGTGACTAAATAATGCAATCTGGAAAAACTGATAATAAACTTAAATGTTATTTTGTTTGTGGCGATCATTACAGTAGATGAATGTGTTTGCTTGTGAGGAGGCAACAGAAACGGTTTCAAAGTCATGGGATAACTAGAAACGATGATCAAGAGGATTAGACTTGGGTGTGTTTACATCGTATTGGAATGAAATAAAATTTCAGAAGGACCTTACAGTTTATATCATGTCCCAGTGTCTACTTTTCATACTGCCATGAGAATTTTGATCCTGTAAATACTGTAGCTCTACAACATAGAACTCAGACCACATAGCAATACAAAGCAATACTTCAAAATCAACAAAAGCAATTAAAAGCCATGAGACTCTATGCAGGATCTTACAATTTCTATTAATATTTTGATGTAATTTGCCAGAATTTTATAAAAAGAATATTGTGTAACCGTTGTGAAGGGTGCTTTTCTGAAGCAAAACAATTCCCTCATGTGACCATAATACCTGGGATGTTATTTCACATAATAGGCAAGGTTATACCCAAGGTTCCATAATCTTTGAAAATACAGCGTACAAGCGACTGTTGTTGTGCTCACTGTATTTGCTTGTTTCTGCATAAGCTTTCCATGCGGTGAGCAAAAGTGCCACCGTATTCTGTACACGTGAAATTGAAAGGAGCTATGTATGCCTCAAACTACGTAGTGAGGTCATGCTAATTCATTGCAAAAAACTTCGAACAAAAGATGTCTAATATTTTATTGATTTCGTCCTTCAGCAATCTTAATAGTTTTTTACCTTTGATTCAAAGTAAAGAAAGAAATTTCTTTTTCTGGTGGCTATCAGCAGAAAGTTCGCTTGACATAAATATATATAAGCTTATGTGTATAGCTCCTTTCAACCTCTTGTCACCACCTCTCGTACGTTTACTATTAAAAGACAAAATACATCGAAGTGTGAAGACTTACCTAAAAGGACTTCTTCAAAATGAAAATGATACAATCTTCTCGAAACGCTATCTGAAGAACACCAATATTGCTTCGCTTACACTGTAACCTCCATGAAGATCAGGTTATTGACCTTTGAAACCTTCTCCGATTTTGTCCTTACTGCGCATGATTTCCTCGTTTTTGAACCGAGGTCAATTATAATTGCGCGCCTTTTGAATCTTGCTATTTCGCGCTTCGGTCGTTCTGTTGAAGTCCTTCGGTTTCGGCAAAAGATAAAATGGCTTCACAGGAAGGTTGCCCAAGTACTAGCAATGCTCAAGTACAGCAAGAAGTGACCCCAAGTCACATGGAAGCCGTCTTGAAAGAGCTGGCTGAACTGAGGTCCGTTAACCAAAAGCTGAACGATCGTTTAGACGCAATGTGCAAATCAAAAGCGAAGAAGAGTCTCTTCAGTTCCAAACAGCGCTCGTCGGTTGATCCGAGTTGTTCCGTAAGTACTGAATTGTAGTTTGCTGCAATCTTATTGTTTTCAGTCTTGCCCTTACCAAACTGACAGATATGTGACATATATACATATCAGTTCTGTAGAATATCTGTGATATATCTGCAAAAAACTATCTGTGACGTATCTGTAACAGATAGGAATTTGGCCTCATTTTCATATCTGTCACAGATATGTGACAGATAGTGAACAATGCAGGAACATGCAGATCTGCAAGAAAATGTCTGCTGCAGATATGTTGACTGGATAATTAGCATGAATATATTCACAGGGTTGCCTAGGGTCATCACAGTGCTGTGAACCTATATTCACCCTGAACTATTAATCTCACTGAATTATGTTTATTAATATAAAGAGATCATGCAGTCTTCAATCTGTCCTAAAATAGTTTGTTTATTTAAATAATCAATAAATAGTAAGAGCAGATGATATATTATTTATACAAAACCTATGCACATGCTCTTGATAACATCAACTCTTCGTGGCCATTATCAAATTGTACTATGAACAATAAAAAGCCAATAAAATTACGTTCAGTGTAAGTACTGCAATATACATATAACACACTAACTTGTTCCATATTCTTTAAAAACAAAACCCTGGATGTACAGTATAATACTTAAGTCTAATTTGAAAAAAAGTTCAATTAAAAAAGCTAAAGGGTGATCCCTTTGGAAACACCACGACGGGCCCCACAGCACTTGTCTTGGACAGTCTTGTTAAAGATGATGCCTGCTTGTTTGCCATAGTTGTTGTCATCTAGAACAAACCCTGGAGGAGAAATATTAATACTATCAGTAACACGTACTGCATATTAACAGTTGATACTAACTTAGACTGTGACTGCATGGAACACATATTTACAAATCGACGTTTTAGTTGTATAGAACATTTTGGTACCTACTAGCCTGTAATATACACACAAATTTACAGTGAACATACAAAAGTATGCGAAATGCCATACTGTTCATTTTTATAATTTCAGAAACCCATAAGGGATTGATAGGTGCTAGACATACAACTTAAGCAATGTAAAGAAGGTGATTGTCTTGAATTTCCCCAGCTGAAACAGTCTTCAGCTTTATAAAGCTTACAGCACATGCAAGAAGGCATTTAGTTTGTTTTCGACAAAACTTAAGAAAATAAAGTTAACTTTCGTTTTTTAGTCATTCAGTTTTTGGAGAACTCTACTTAGAGACAGTTAATGAAATTGTTAAGGATGTGTTTATGATCATTAATTAGAGGGAATTACAGATCAGCAAGTCAAAGTTAAATGTAACAGTTGAAGAAACTAGGTGAGTATTATTTTTTAAGATATATGATAGTGTAATTCACAAATGTAGCATCATCATTATTTACCTCTCAATGCATTTACAATGGTGGGATTGAGCTGCTGGTAGCCCTTTTTCCCTCCACCATTCATATTGGACATGGCCATGGTTTCTTTACTAAAGAAAGTGTCCATCAGATAAGCGGTGAGCTCACCAGCAGTTTTAGTGTTGTTCAGGGCAGAGGTTTTGTTGCCCAGATACCAGAAAACACCAGTCCCTGGACAGACTTCGACCATCTAAAGAAAAATAAAAGAATCAGATTAGTATTTTCAAGTTTGAAATGACAAGGCCAGTCTCAGTCTTTCAAAGAAATGGTGTAATTTGAAATTTCAGGCCTCAATTGTCTCTTATAGATCTCCACTTTTTAAGGACAGTGCCTACTATTGCTATTGCGCATACGTTCTGCGCATCTTGAGATACTCGGATTTCCTATCGGTGATGCTTACTAATACAGGGATATTTTTGCGCGGTTTAAAACTATCCGGAGAAAGTAGGTCTTAGTAAGTACCGGTACTCTTGGTTATCCAAAAAGAAAATTGGGGGTAACCATGCATTTTTGAGAGATAATTAAGTTTCTATTTGAGAAAGAACACCATACATTGCTTTGTACTTTAAAGCTTTTTACAAATATTATATTCATGAATTATCTTTTAAAAATGCGTGGTTACCCCCAATTTTCTTTTTGGATTTTAATAACACTTGTTGAGATCTACATTTCCTGTCTAATCACACACCGGGGCAAAAATATTGTTAATTAGTAGGCACCGTCCTTAAGCATAAAATTGTTTCTCCCACTCTTCGGGACTTTAAAGACCACTCCTGAAATGTCCAAACTTCTTTGCCTATAATAAACATGTGGCATGCAAGATACAGTTGTATGTACCTGTGACTGAAATTAACCACTACACTGAGAGCTGCAGAATAAGACATAGTTTAAGGGTAGATATCTGTACTGAAAATATCCAGAGATGAACATTTTCAAACTTTTTCTTTTGAATTAGAGCTTTTATTAATATTTATCTTTCTTTCAAAACCATAATTTTCTCCCTTTTGTAAGAGTGAGTATGTATTATGAAATTTAGGGAGGTACATATCAATATCATCACAGTAATAACAAGCAAATAACTAATCCATAGCTGTTTCCTTACACTCTTATACCTTATATTTCTGTGCATCACTTGGATTATAGATTCCTGGTGGTGGTCTTTCCTCGTTGGAATATTCTATTAAAAGGAGAATGCTTTAGGGTTACCACAATACTTTTCCATTACAACATCACTAGGAATTTATGTCTCATATGCCACACAATTTATAGTATCGAACATTGAACAGTGGAACTTAAGTTTAAAGAACTTCTATTACAGCCTATTTACATGGTACAACTTTCACATGCGACAAAGTCGTACAATGTAAATAGGCCTTGGGTGAAAATGTTGTGTGCATATAAAAGGTCTTAGTCATGTCATGGGCCTGTCATAAGCTTGTCGCGCGACAAAGTCATACTGTATGAATAGGCCCTTATAAAGTCCTTGATAAAATAAATTTTATCAGTTGCTACCGTAATATATATCCTAAAATATATCCGGCCTTAAGAGTCCTCATGGGCCCGATGAGGATAAGTAAGTACTGTAATATATACAGCTGTAAATACCCTCCAGTTGATACACCAAATATCTTGTTATAGCAAACATTTTTTCCCAATCCCTAGACCCCTTGTTATATTGAGGTTCCACAGTACTGAGACTATACACCCAGATAAGGGTTAATAAAAACATGGAGATTGTATATCTCATAGTTTAATATGACTGTTCTATAAATAAAAATTTGGTTTATCAACAGAGTTGATAATGTAAATTGACCACCGTACAGAGATTCTAAAAGCTGACGTTTCGAGCGTTAGCCCTTCGTCAGAGCGAATCGATTCGCTCTGACGAAGGGCTAACGCTCGAAACGTCAGCTTTTAGAATCTCTGTACGGTGGTCAATTTACATTATCAACTCCGTTGATAAACCAAATTTTTGTATACTACTTCCCCACCGACGCAGCACCACAGTTTCTTTAGAAACTACCCCTTCATTCATTTGTTCTATAAATAATTTGTGTCAGATGAAATTCACTGAAATATCAATTAAATTAATTCACTGTAAATACTTATTACATGTCTAAGTCTTACCTCCCTGGCTTGATTGCTCCAGGATTCTGACTTTTTCCTTCAATGCATTGTACTTAACATGAAGCTGGCGGTATTCTTCCTGCCAGTCCACATTTTCTGCAATGATACTGGGTGTCTGAACGTGGTGTGCAGCTGAAGACAATACAGGAGCAAGATGCCCAGGTGGTGTATGAGCTGAATTTTCAGGAGGTGAAGGTGTATACAAAGTGTTGACAGAAGATGACACACGATTATGTCTGGCAGCAGGTGATGGTGTATGGCGGAGGTCAATAGACAATAACGCACGATCAGGGCTTGCAGGAGGTGATGGTCTGTGACGAGTCATGTCAGATGATGACAGGTTGTCAGGGCTGGCAGGAGGCGATGGTGTTTCGCATGGGAAGACAGGTGCTGACAAAACCCCAGGGCTGCTCAGTGATGATGCAGAATGATGAGGGTGTACAGGAAATGATTTATGACCAGAGTTGGAGGAATGAGTCTCTGTGTGATGAGGACCAGCAGAGTTTGGTGGTGTCTGACGAGGATTAACAAAAGCTGAAAGATTGGTAAGAGGTGTTGGTCGTGGGCGAGGGTTGACATTTAATGATGAAGAATTACCAAGGCTGGTGGATGGTAACTGCCTCGGTTGTGCATTGACAACAGTTGAAGAACCCTTATGACCAGGTTTAGAAGTATTCAGTGGTGTACATCCAGGGTTTGGCATACCTGATGATGCAGCTGGTGAACGTGTTAATTGTGCAAAGCTCTGCTGTAATGGTGCATAACCTTTGCTAGGATGTTTCCTTGCAACGCTTAATTGTTCTTCACCTTCACTTTCACTGCTGGTACTTTCATCTAGGACTGTGGGTTGATATTCATCATCACTATCAGATGCCTCCTCAACAATGCCGAAGTTTGGATGCTGCCTTTGAAGCATCACCAATTGTTCTTTTCTTTGTTGCTGCTTAGCATCTCTCTTCTTCTTTTCTTCTTCTTTCTTCCTCCTCTTTGCTTCTCGTTCTTGTTCCTTTCTGTTTTTGTCACAGTCGTCTTCTTTTGTTCCTTTGTCTAGCTGTTTTTTTCTCTTGGGCTCATTCTCATCTTCTGTTCCTTTCTCTAGTTGCTTTTTTCTCTGGTGAGGTTTACATGTTTTTCCTTGCTTCTGTTTGCCAGACATCTTCTTGGCTCTCTTTGGATCTGGTTCAACTTGGTTGTCTTTGCTTCTTTTCTTCTGGTTCATAAGTTTCATTAAATTCTCATAGGATTCTGAAAAAAATTAATGTAGTCAAATTTAAGAATGATATATCTTAATGTAAGTAATCTTTCACTTATTGGATTTAATAATTACAGCCCAACTAAGCAAGACGAAATAAAGGTATGGAACCTCGATTTAACAAACCCTATTTAACAAAGCCCTTGTTAAAACAAACAATATTTTTTTCATCCCACCTAAAGTTACAGTAAAATATATCGAACACATCCTTGAGATAACGAGCCTCAATTCAACGAAATCATTGATTAAACAAACATAATTCCAAAGGCCAAACGTAAAATCTACCTCGATAAAACTGAAAACAAATTAATGTTAACACCCGACAGAAGATGTAGGCAAAGCAGACCAATTAACATTTAAAAAATCCTTTTATCCTGTTTAGCAAGAAGACAGCAACCTTTGAGTCCACAGTTGTTTTTGTAAAGTCCTCTGATTTATGGGACTTTCCAACCCAAATGTTCAATTGAGAATTAACAATTTGCCTTAAAGCAAATCAGGCGTGATTGAACATTACAAAGAATGGTAAGAACACTCCTGCAGTTTGGGCTTCTTGTGGTCTCTATTCTCAAGCAATGATCATTCATTAGCTTCTATTAGGGAAAGTTCATTTAATATGATAAGGGTGGGGGAATGAAGATATTGAAACTCCCCCTCACCAGCAGTTCAATTTTTTAGGAGCCCCCCCTCTCCTATTGGTTTTGAAGTATACTAATTTTCGGACCCCTACCCCCTCTAATTTTTTCAGAGCCCCCCTTTCGGGTGTCTAAAAATTTTCAGAGCCCCCCCTCAATATCCTCATCCCCCCCCCATTTGTCATATTAAATGAACTTTCCCTTAGCTAACAAGTTCCACTGGAAGAGGGATCAATAAAGTATATAAGCGAATATAAGTACTAAGGGAAAGCTCATTTAATATCACAAGAGGGGCATGAAGATATCGAGATATTGAATTTTTAGACATACTTCAAAACCAACAGGAGGCTCCCAAAAAATTGAACTGCTAGTGAGGGGGGCTACTAAAATTTCAAGCTTCAAGTTTCAATATCTTCATCTCTCCCCCCACCCCCCCCCCCCTCCCTCCTTTTTGTCATATTAAATGCCCTTTCCCTAACAGACATAAAACTTACCTCCAAAAGCAAGAATTATAGCTGGATACCAGCCTTTGGTCTGTGTATCTTCCCAATATGCTTCACATGGCAATCCTGCTTCCACGTCCTCATCTTGTATTTTAATTTTGTCTCTGCTAAGGACTCTTCTTACGCCATCCTCTACGAATTTGATCAGGTAGAAATCTAAAGAAAAGATGACATTTTGCGTGAGTCCTTGAGAACATTGTAGTCATAAGCCACCGCTTTATTCTCAAGTTGTGCCGGTATCGAGTCAGTTTGATCGAAGGTTGTTTCGATCGAAACCAAAAGGTCAGTTCGATTGAAGCAAAGGTAATAATAAAAATCTGAGACTCAACACATATGTGAATAATTCTTCCCTCTTTTATCCACTGCCAAGGTAAATATTTTTAAACAGATTTGATAAATAGTAAGTTCAATACACTTAAGCAATCTTGGCTTCAATCGAATCAACTTTTGTCAATCAAACGACCTTCGAAACAATCTTCGAGCGAACTGAGTCGCAACCAGCACATCTAAACAACCAGCTTATTTTTTGGATCGAGGAACGATAGCTTACCATTGTCGTCTTGAAAGCGTGTTGGAGCTTTAGTAACTCGTGATGTTTTGCCAACCATTTTCAAAATTGTTTAAAGCTGATAAGTTCAGGTCAACGGACAGCTGAAATTCACAGATCCGCAGTGATAAATGTGCTTGCTACACGTGAAAACGACGACAAGGCATTCAAGTCAAAAATGCCGCCAAAGCTCAAAGCTTGCCGGCAAGCTGTGAAATTTTTTCGCCCAGCCAATCACATCCATTTGTTTCTCTCAGTCCCACTCTCTGCTCGGTCGTGTTGCCATTTTGTCAACACAACGAAAAACAGCCATGCTTTCTGGAAGAAAACGAAAGCGATACAATACTTTTCGTGCCTCTCACAATCCTGTTCCACCAAAACGTAGTTTAAGGCGTCATTTGAAAGTAATTTCAAGTGTAATTCCTCCTCACAATGATATCAGCTGTGGAGGTTTACCGACTGAAATACGTCCCATTCAGCTGGAGTACGTGGACATGTGCTTGTCTTCCGAACAAAATGACGAACTTCTTTACGAGATGCATGAGGATGGTGAGAGTCTGAGCTCTGTGGAGGACGAAAATAATATGAACACTGAGAAAGCTGATGAAATCGAAGAAACTTACTCGAATTTACAAGAGTCTAATGAGATCGTTTGCAGCTACATCTCTTCTGATTTCGAAACACACAGTGAAACACATGAAGTGCATCAAGATGATAGCTTATCTTCTATGAATGAAAGTGAAACTGCAGGAAAAGATGAAGATCCCCCTGTTTATCCAAATTGTCCTCTTCGGCTTTCCGAGAGTGTATTGCTTATCATGACATTGGCAATTCGACATAAGCTCACAGGAGATGCTTTGGCCGATGTGATCAAACTGATTGATTTGCACTGTATTCCGGGTCCTCATAGTCACTCGATAAAAACCTTGAGGGAATTGAAATCTTACTTTGCAGATTCTAAAGAATCCTTAGACCTGTTCTACTACTGCAACTGTTGTTATTGTTTGCTTCCTACTGAAGACACTCCTGTTTGTCCAATATGTGATACAGACCAAGGATCACCTGCAGCAAAGAGCTACTTCGTGGTCTTGCCTATCGAACATCAGCTCTCAAAGTTTTTGTCACGTGAGTTAACTTTTCTTTGCTTGATGTTTTGATTATCCTGAGAGTTATAAGTATGAGGTAGAGTATTTTTCAAACCAATTGACTGCATGTATACATGAAAGGAAATTGTGGCCAGTGGTCATGTTGACACCAATTGATTTCAGAAGAAAAGCTGTAAATTTGTGCACATTACATAATAAAGGAACAAAAATCAGTCAGGACTAGTAGGTTTCCTTTCCATAACATGTTGTACACAATGATGTTTAGCTGTGAAACACAGTTTAATAAAAAACAATTTTAATATGAGGTGTTTAAATTAAGACTTTTTGAAAGATGTTTTAGATTGATGAGTCACTTAGCCAGTGCATTGTGGTAGACATATTAGATATTATATATTTTTTGGACAACTGTGTATTCAGGGTGGGGTTGTAGGAGGCAAAGCACAGATTGGCTTCTTGTAAAGATAATAGATTTGAGTGCTTAATTTCTTATGTTACAGGTGAAGGATTCTATGAGGACCTATTATATCGTTTCACAAGGCCAATGACTGCTGACTGCATCAGTGATGTTTATGATGGATTTCAGTACCAAAAATTGTTCCATAATGGAGGTGTGTTGTCGGATCAGAACAATTTGTCACTGAAAGTCAATACTGATGGGGTGCCTATTTTCAAGTCATCTGGATACTCAATGTGGCCCATCTACTTTGAAATAAACGAATTACCACCCAGGATAAGGTTGGTAGAGGAGATCGAATGACAAAACAACAGTGGTGTTTTAAAACTTATGTAACTGTTTTTATACGATTGCTGTTCATTTTATTTATATTATGAATTATGAAATAACTATTTTAAGACTTCTAATTACGTAAAAATACAGTAGAACCTCTATTAAATAGCCACCCTCAGGGAAATGGCAAGTGGCTGCTTAGAAGAGGTTGGCTACTTAAAGAGTTAGTAATTAACGTAAAGCCTTTACAAAACTCGTGTTATTTCAGTGCAAAACAATATAAAACATATAGGCAAACCCTTGTCGGGATGGCCAAAAGGTGGCCGTGGCCGCTTAATAGAGGTGGCCTCTAAATAAAGGTTTTGTTTACAGTACTATACTGACCACACTTTCGGGACTTTGACTGTGTGCTTATGATGTTCCAGGCAAATACCCTGGCAATATTTTAAGCCATTAACGTCTTATTTAAGGCTGCACACGAAGGAACTGAGAAAAATAAAATCATATAATTGTAATATTCTGGTTTCTTTTAGGGGTGACATAAAGCTTGAACCATGTCCAAATTGGTCTCCTTTAGAAACCATCTGTTTTATACAGGAGTCCTCCTTCCAAAAAAATCTTAACATTTGACTCCACATCCTGCTACAAAAAGGGATGTAATTGCTTAGAAATTGATACTTGTTTTCATGGGTGTTATCATCAGACGTTGGAGTTTGCATAAAATTTAAATATTTAGGTCTTTTACACTTACATTTGTCTTTGCTTTCATTTGTATTTATGTTAGGAGACAAGTTAACAACTTGGTAATGGGAGGCCTGTGGTTTGGAGAGCACAAACCAGTAATGCAAACATTCCTTAAACCATTCCAAGAAGCTCTTTCAAGGCTTGAAATTAAAGGTATATCCTGTGTATGATATTTGAAGTTGATTAGCACTGGGGGTATAATAAACAATTATTGGATGAGGTTTTTGTGATATCCAGAATAATCAAGGTCGAGGTAAGTAGACCTCGATTATTCTGCATATCACAAGAACCGAATCTAATGATTGTTTGTTTATGTACATTAAACAAAAAGAAATGGAAGTAGTGTTTTTGCTTCTTCACTGACGGGAAGCAACACAAAACGCATAAACTTGACATGATTACCTGTGACCTTGAGTGTCCTTGACATGATTATTGTATAATCTGCAGTTATGATGTCACAGGCGCTGATTTCGAAAATTCACTGTATGCTTTCGGCCAATCAGAAAAGAGTTAGAGAGTTCAATGTATAATAATAATAATAATAACAATAATAATAATAATTAGATGTATACCCTTAACAGACAGCATATTGACAGGCACACATTTATTCACGTTGTTGATATGATTTCATTGTATACTGATTATTTTACACAGGAACAACATTTCAGCTTCCTAACAAGAGAATCATAACGTCAAAGGTCTATCTAATTAGTGGTATCTTTGACTTGCCGGCTAAAAGCTTAGTGCTGGAGGAGATACAGTACAATGGGTTCTGTGGATGCTCCTACTGTGTTGAAGCAGGAAAATCAGTAAAGACCAAAGAGGATGGACGGGGTCAAGTTCATGTGTACCCATTTCATGACGAGTCAGTAACAGGCCATACTGAACTACGTACCCACAAAGGTACCATAGCAAATGGAATGAAGTCTCTGGAGGACCCACATGGAAAACCAGTAAGTATTTTATTGCACCTTTTTGTTTAAGGCATGCATGAGCAGTTGTTATGGGTTAGCACTAAAAACAGTAAGAGTTACATCTGTTCTTGTGATTCTTTGATAGGTATTTGGAGTAAAAGGTGTTTGCCAGTTTGCCACTCTCAAGTATTTTGATGTGGTTGATGGAATAGCAGTGGATTACATGCATGGAATTTTACTTGGAGTGACCAAACAGCTCCTGAACCTATGGCTGGACCCTCGATTCAGTGGTGAGGACTGGTACTGTGGAACTCGTGTGAGTTTAATTGATGAAAGGTTAATGAGCATCAAGCCACCAAACGTCATAACTAGAGTTCCAAGATCCCTTGAACACCATAGGAAATACTGGAAAGGTATATTTTTTTAATATCGTTGCTTTTTAGACAAGTTTTTAACTCATCATAATCAGCGCTTAATGGGTTTTTGGATTTTTTATTAGTATGATTTTCATCACTTTAGTTTGTATTTAAATAGGTCAATGCAATGTGTCTCTCTTTGTAATTATGTCTTTCTAGCTTCAGAACTCCGTTCTTGGCTGTTTCACTATAGCCTTCCATGTCTCAGGGGAATCCTGCCAGAGAGATACCTTCACCACTACTTGCTTCTGGTAAATGCAGTCTGGCTTGTAGACCAAGAGTCAATTACAAAGGAGGACCTTGCCTGCAGTAATTTCTGCTTCCTCAAGTTTGTTCTTTACTTTGATGGCCTCTATGGTGAGCTGATAAATAAATTTATTACATGGCTAGCTCCACAAGCAGGCAAGATGACCCAAATCGCGCGCTGGCTCCTGAGCGGGCAAGATGGAGCCATCTTGCCCGCTCAGGACTACCCGCTGTATCCCGCAAGAAAAATTTCCCCGAAAGCCATATAATGAATCCTTTATTGACCAAGTTTGTTCGGTCAAGATGGCTGGATATTGGCCTTGTTCATAATCTATAGAAAAGTGATACCTTAATGCTGACAAGTAAATTAAAGAAAAGGAAATTAATTAGACATTTACCAGTAACTATAACTATTTATCTGTTGTTGCAGGTGAGCGTCATATGCTTATTAATGTGCACAATTTGCTACACGTGTCAAGATCAGTGCTGCAGCTTGGTCCTCTGTGGGCAAATTCATCGTTTGAATTTGAGGATGCTAATGGAGACTTGAAGTCCTTGTTTCATGGTTCCCAGAACGTTGATATGCAGGTAACAACAGCCCACACACTTTTCCCATACATAAAACAGGAAGAAAAATGTCAGATGTTTTTATTCAGTTTAATTTTACATTACAGTTGCAAGGCACTTGTAGCTACAGGTATTTTCACAATTATAACAATTTAATCAGTCACTTCCAAATTTCAATTAAGAATATAATTATGTCAGTTCATCACCATTTTTCAGATTGTGTCATCAATATCAGCAATGCAAAGTCTACCAGAACTATCAAGGAGACTGGAGAAGGATTCACCCGCTGAAAAATTTTATTCAAAGTTGAAATTTGGGGTACAGAGCAAGTAAGTTACTGACTGTTTGAATTTATTTTTCTTAGAATTTAGTTATACTAGATGTATCTTTAAATTGTATGCAGGTTAATTTATTTTAAATTTGACTTCATATTCTCTTAACCCTTACATGTACTGTAGTATAGGCCTGATATAATCCAGAGTGGAATCTTTTCAGTTATATCACCATTGTTGTACTTATTTGAATCATGTTATAAGGAACTACAGTAACAGTACTGTGCATTTTAGTTCCCATTGGAAATTCACAATACCTTGCATTTATCCTATGCAGGTTGACCCCAATTGGAAATGGTGTTTTCAGGATGGGTGCTGCTAGCAAGTGTGCATTGGCAAGGAACGTTAAGGCCAAACTGGTTGAGGTCCTTGGGGAGATACCTTTTGGTACAGTTAAAAGGTTCAGCAGGATAAAGATTGGGAGGCAGGTGTTTCATAGCAAAGCATATTCCCGGGTATCCAAGAGGAACAGTTACACTGTGGCATACAGAGAGAGGGTGGATCAGCCAGAATCCTTTGGTCAGATTCAATTCTTCTTGCTCCATCAACCACCTTGTATGCATCGGCTATCAAATTTCTGTCAGCTATGTAAGGAAACACCTTTTGCAGTGATATGCAGATTGGAACCAGAGCAAACTGTTCAGTTTGCTGATTGTGAATCCGAAATCACTTTAAATCACATTCAAGCTGTAAGGAAACCACGGTAAGAACAGGTGTTTAATCGAGAGTCAAACTTTATGAAGCTACTAACTTATAATTGACTGTATGTTAGTATATAAAAGGTTCCTTACATAAGTTTGTGATAAAAAGATGTGTTTTGTTAGTGCAAAGCTAAGAATACAAAAGGAACAGTGCACCGAGGGGTAGTTTCAATTTGAATCTAAGGGCTTATTTGTTAGAAATATAATGTAATGTGAGGTACCATTAAGTTCAGTTTTGGTTACGGAATGAGTAAACATTGGTCTGGCAAAAGTTCATTCTGATTCATTGATTATTCTTGTACATGCAAATTTATAATGACGTCAATTAACACTTTTAAGTCAACCTTTTTTCTTGCCTTTAATTTTAGTCAATTTGTTTTATTTTTTCCCTTACAGAGGAAGCTTTGCTTTAGATCATTTATATAAGGTTCCTCTGCCTGTCTGCTTTTATAGTGATTTCTTGCTAAGTCAGGCCTAATTTTAAACCATGACAGTGTACAAAGCAGATTTTTGCCATTAATTGTGTCACTGTCAGTTATTTACATGTCTTTTAATAATTTAAAGTATTTATGATTCTTCTTTGGTTTAATTCCTATGCATTATGTTACATGAATAAACCCAAAAGTCGAGCTGAGTTTAACCATGTTAATTATATATGTATTGCTTTTCAGGGAAGATGCTGTACAAGTAATCTCAATTAGCTCTGTGAAAGAAAAGTGTGTTTACTTGGAGTTTCAAGGAATAAGCCATGCTTACATTAGTAAATTTCCAAATTTAATAGAGACAGATTGATGTTTCTCTACCTGACCTCTTCAAGTCAAGTTGACAGGTGTAACTGTCACTGCCAATGAATGTAAAGTCATTTTCTGAAATGATCGTCATTAAGTTAGGTGTTGCCATTTTCAGTGAAACAATGCTTGACAGCTATGTAGTGACGAAAATGTAAATTAAGTGCGTTGAGTTCATCAAAAATGTCACTGTGTGTCAGACATAATAAATGCATGTAATAATGTAAATATGAAGAGGTAATAATTATACACGTGTGGCTAGAAAGAAACTGGAAATGGTGATTATTGCTTAAGTATTTTATATGAACTTAAAATTCAACATTATGTACGTATGCATGCAGCATGAAGATTTAGCTATATCTGTAAAATGTCTGGAGGCACTACAGATAGTTAACAGATATTTTAAGGAAACTTCACATATCTGCAGAATATCTGTAAATTTCCTACAGATATTTCACAGATATGGGAAAACCTACTGCAGATAATTGCAGTACTGTCGCAGATATGCTGCAGATATTTGCAGTTATTTGACATATATGTCCGTTTGGTAAGGGTGGTCAAATAAGTGAACTCCAAAGAGTCCTTCGTAAAAAACGTGTAACTGCATCTTCAGTTCCCACAGCCTGCTCCCGTCTGACCTTTTAGCTCACTTGGTAGAGCGGCGGAGGTCTCACCCGAAGGTCGATTCCCACCCTGGTCAGAGTTTTTCTCTGTCCTTTTGTGGGCCCATTTCCATCAGTAGGGCTAACACTCGCATGCCGGGTTCATATGGGATAGAAATCTAGCACTTCAAATTACACTCTATTCAGTTAACTCTGTTGTAATCAATATATGAGTTTTACCCAGAACGTTTATTGTTACATTATGATTACCGTACTTTACCAAGAAGAATCTTACCGAGTAAGAGTTACAGCGATTGTGAAATTAATGTATTTTCATAAGAATTGTGAACGAAGATATCACCTCAGTGCTTTTGGGGCAAAGTTTATATGCAGAGGTTTAGACTTCTTAAAGTTAAGCCAGTTTGTAGCATTTCTGCGAACAATTCCTTGCATGACTCTTTATTCTCCTACGCGTTTCGTGCGACAGAGGCACACTTCATCAGGGATTTTTTTATTTCCTGGCAAGGAAATAGCTCCATACTGAATATCACGTTCATGCGAAAGGATGTGTGATAAAAATGATGTTCAATGCAAGCAAGCTCTCTTGCGGGGTGGGCCACCCACCCCGCAAGAGAGCTTGCTCCCAGGCTAATGGAGGAGATGCCACTTAGGAGAAACTAAATTTGCAAAATTTCCTGAGCGACATTCTCCCATTCCTCCCTGGAGGCTCGCGCCTTTGGAGCTAAAGAAAACTCCCTATTTTCCTTCAAAAGTGGTTAGAATCGATGGGACTCATGCACCTCTCATTCACTTAAAAGTACGGTGGACATTGTCCTCTGTCACTTAAAATGACTGAGATCTTGAGAAAGCCAACGATGGTGATTTTCTTTTTGTGTTCATATAAAAGGACGCTGTCAGAAAGACCTACAGAGAATTGAGGAAACAGAGGGAGGATTTTGCAGGCTTTCTGACAGGTGCCAGGTTGGTAAATATTTATTAAATATTTTTTAAACCACTGCCCGGTTAAAAAGGCTGGTAGTAATAAAGCAAATGATGATATTGCTGTCGTCCGCTACTATCAAATGGTGAAGGAGCCAATGATCAACTGGAAGACCCAAGAGCAACACAGCAGATGCTCCCTTGTCTATGCTATACAAAATCACAAACACAGTAATCTTTCAGAAATAAACAGTGGCGGGAACCAATGTTCACCATCTTGCAGAAACCGATGCAAACATGAATACTCATTTGTACCAAGTTCTACCTCAACTATGTCACATACGGCTGTCCTGGACTTCTGTTAGTGGAATTCTCTGCTGTCCAAAAATTAATGCTCACTAAAATTTAACCATGTTCAGAACCCAGGTATCCAAACTTTATCCTCTTTCTTTTTTGGTTTTTCTTTCCCTTTTTTTTTTGTCTGACCTCTTCCGGATGATAATAATTATTCTTGTATGAGGAGGCAACCGTATTGGAATTCACTGTAATTAAATACACCTCTGTCTTCTCATTGTGGTATATGTAGTACCAAATTTCTTTCGGTGGGCTGTGCTAAAGCTGCATAATATATCTCCCAGACAACAAAATAACACTTTCGTCAATGCTGTAAAATTTTCAAAGTGAAAATATCGATCCCATGAATTTATTCATTGGGTCATGCAAATTGTACAATGTATAGAGAGTTTCAAAGAGAGTTGTGACTTAACAATTGTCTTTCATTGACAAAAGTCAGGCTGCCCATCTCTGAGTGGGCTGTGCCAAAGCTGTTTATCCATCTTTGAGTGGACAAAATGGCACTTTTGTCAATGATGTCAAAATTTCATTTTGAAAGTATGATTTCATTGAGGTTAGGTTATGCCACTTATATTGCCAACTGAGTGTCCAAGAGAGGTTTGACGTAACAATAGTTGGCTTTCATTGACAAAAGTCAGGCTGCCCATCTCTGAGTGGGCTGTGCCTAAGCTGTTTATCCATCTTTGAGTGGACAAAATGGCACTTTTGTCAATGATGTCAAAATTTCATTTTGAAAGTATGATTTCATTGAGGTTAGGTTTTGCCACTTATATTGCCAACTAAGTTTCCAAGAGAGGTTTGACTTAACAATAATTGGCTTTCATTGACAAAAGTCAGGCTGCCCATCTTGGAGTGGGCTGTGCCTAAGCTGTTTATCCATCTTTGAGTGGACAAAATGGCACTTTTGTCAATGATTTCCAAATTTCATTTTGAACGTATGATTCTGTTGAGGTTGGGTTATGGAAATGATATTGCTTACTGAGTTTCAAAGAGAGTTGTGACTTAACAATAGTTGGCTTTCATTGACGAAAGTCAGGCTGCCCATCTCTGAGTGGGCTGTGCCAAAGCTGTTTATCCATCTTTGAGTGGACAAAATGGCACTTTTGTCAATGATGTCAAAATTTCATTTTGAAAGTATGATTTCATTGAGCTTAGGTTATGCCACTTATATTGCCAACTGAGTGTCCAAGAGAGGTTTGACGTAACAATAGTTGGCTTTCATTGACAAAAGTCAGGCTGCCCATCTCTGAGTGGGCTGTGCCTAAGCTGTTTATCCATCTTTGAGTGGACAAAATGGCACTTTTGTCAATGATGTCAAAATTTCATTTCGAAAGTATGATTTCATTGAGGTTAGGTTATGCCACTTATATTGCCAACTGAGTATCCAAGAGAGGTTTGACTTAACAATAATTGGCTTTCATTGACAAAAGTCAGGCTGCCCATCTCTGAGTGGGCTGTGTCTAAGCTGTTTATCCATCTTTGAGTGGACAAAATGGCACTTTTGTCAATGATGTCAAAATTTCATTTTGAAAGTATGATTTCATTGAGGTTAGGTTATGCCACTTATATTGCCAACTGAGTATCCAAGAGAGGTTTGACTTAACAATAATTGGCTTTCATTGACAAAAGTCAGGCTGCCCATCTCTGAGTGGGCTGTGCCAAAGCTGTTTATCCATCTTTGAGTGGACAAAATGGCACTTTTGTCAATGATGTCAAAATTTCATTTTGAAAGTATGATTTCATTGAGGTTAGGTTATGCCACTTATATTGCCAACTGAGTGTCCAAGAGAGGTTTGACGTAACAATAGTTGGCTTTCATTGACAAAAGTCAGGCTGCCCATCTCTGAGTGGGCTGTGCCTAAGCTGTTTATCCATCTTTGAGTGGACAAAATGGCACTTTTGTCAATGATGTCCAAATTTCATTTCGAAAGTATGATTTCATTGAGGTTAGGTTATGCCACTTATATTGCCAACTGAGTATCCAAGAGAGGTTTGACTTAACAATAATTGGCTTTCATTGACAAAAGTCAGGCTGCCCATCTCTGAGTGGGCTGTGTCTAAGCTGTTTATCCATCTTTGAGTGGACAAAATGGCACTTTTGTCAATGATGTCAAAATTTCATTTTGAAAGTATGATTTCATTGAGGTTAGGTTATGCCACTTATATTGCCAACTGAGTATCCAAGAGAGGTTTGACTTAACAATAATTGGCTTTCATTGACAAAAGTCAGGCTGCCCATCTCTGAGTGGGCTGTGCCAAAGCTGTTTATCCATCTTTGAGTGGACAAAATGGCACTTTTGTCAATGATGTCAAAATTTCATTTTGAAAGTATGATTTCATTGAGGTTAGGTTATGCCACTTATATTGCCAACTGAGTGTCCAAGAGAGGTTTGACGTAACAATAGTTGGCTTTCATTGACAAAAGTCAGGCTGCCCATCTCTGAGTGGGCTGTGCCTAAGCTGTTTATCCATCTTTGAGTGGACAAAATGGCACTTTTGTCAATGATGTCAAAATTTCATTTCGAAAGTATGATTTCATTGAGGTTAGGTTATGCCACTTATATTGCCAACTGAGTATCCAAGAGAGGTTTGACTTCACAATAATTGGCTTTCATTGACAAAAGTCAGGCTGCCCATCTCTGAGTGGGCTGTGTCTAAGCTGTTTATCCATCTTTGAGTGGACAAAATGGCACTTTTGTCAATGATGTCAAAATTTCATTTTGAAAGTATGATTTCATTGAGGTTAGGTTATGCCACTTATATTGCCAACTGAGTATCCAAGAGAGGTTTGACTTAACAATAATTGGCTTTCATTGACAAAAGTCAGGCTGCCCATCTCTGAGTGGGCTGTGCCAAAGCTGTTTATCCATCTTTGAGTGGACAAAATGGCACTTTTGTCAATGATGTCAAAATTTCATTTTGAAAGTATGATTTCATTGAGGTTAGGTTATGCCACTTATATTGCCAACTGAGTGTCCAAGAGAGGTTTGACGTAACAATAGTTGGCTTTCATTGACAAAAGTCAGGCTGCCCATCTCTGAGTGGGCTGTGCCTAAGCTGTTTATCCATCTTTGAGTGGACAAAATGGCACTTTTGTCAATGATGTCAAAATTTCATTTCGAAAGTATGATTTCATTGAGGTTAGGTTATGCCACTTATATTGCCAACTGAGTATCCAAGAGAGGTTTGACTTAACAATAATTGGCTTTCATTGACAAAAGTCAGGCTGCCCATCTCTGAGTGGGCTGTGTCTAAGCTGTTTATCCATCTTTGAGTGGACAAAATGGCACTTTTGTCAATGATGTCAAAATTTCATTTTGAAAGTATGATTTCATTGAGGTTAGGTTATGCCACTTATATTGCCAGCTGAGTATCCAAGAGAGGTTTGACTTAACAATAATTGGCTTTCATTGACAAAAGTCAGGCTGCCCATCTCTGAGTGGGCTGTGCCTAAGCTGTTTATCCATCTTTGAGTGGACAAAATGGCACTTTTGTCAATGATGTCAAAATTTCATTTTGAAACTATGATTTCATTGAGGTTAGGTTATGCCACTTATATTGCCAACTGAGTATCCAAGAGAGGTTTGACTTAACAATAATTGGCTTTCATTGACGAAAGTCAGGCTGCCCATCTCTGAGTGGGCTGTGCCTCAGCTGTTTATCCATCTTTGAGTGGACAAAATGGCACTTTTGTCAATGATGTCAAAATTTCATTTTGAAAGTATGATTTCATTGAGGTTAGGTTATGCCACTTATATTGCCAACTGAGTATCCAAGAGAGGTTTGACTTAACAATAATTGGCTTTCATTGACGAAAGTCAGGCTGCCCATCTCTGAGTGGGCTGTGCCTAAGCTGTTTATCCATCTTTCAGTGGACAAAATGGCACTTTTGTCAATGATGTCAAAACTTCATTTTGCACATATGATTTTGTTGTGGTTACTGGTCATTTAAATTATATTACTTAGTTATACTGAGTTTCCAAGAGAGGTTTGACTTAACAATAATTGGCTTTCATTGACAAAAGTCAGGCTGCCCATCTCTGAGTGGGCTGTGTCTAAGCTGTTTATCCATCTTTGAGTGGACAAAATGGCACTTTTGTCAATGATGTCAAAATTTCATTTTGAAAGTATGATTTCATTGAGGTTAGGTTATGCCACTTATATTGCCAACTGAGTATCCAAGAGAGGTTTGACTTAACAATAATTGGCTTTCATTGACGAAAGTCAGGCTGCCCATCTCTGAGTGGGCTGTGCCTAAGCTGTTTATCCATCTTTGAGTGGACAAAATGGCACTTTTGTCAATGATGTCAAAACTTCATTTTGCACATATGATTTTGTTGTGGTTACTGGTCATTTAAATTATATTACTTAGTTATACTGAGTTTCCAAGAGAGGTTTGACTTAAAAATAATTGTCTTTCATTGACAAAAGTCAGGCTGCCCATCTCTGAGTGGGCTGTGCCTCAGCTGTTTATCCATCTTTGAGTGGACAAAATGGCACTTTTGTCAATGATGTCAAAATTTCATTTCGAAAGTATGATTTCATTGAGGTTAGGTTATGCCACTTATATTGCCAACTGAGTATCCAAGAGAGGTTTGACTTAACAATAATTGGCTTTCATTGACAAAAGTCAGGCTGCCCATCTCTGAGTGGGCTGTGTCTAAGCTGTTTATCCATCTTTGAGTGGACAAAATGGCACTTTTGTCAATGATGTCAAAATTTCATTTTGAAAGTATGATTTCATTGAGGTTAGGTTATGCCACTTATATTGCCAACTGAGTATCCAAGAGAGGTTTGACTTAACAATAATTGGCTTTCATTGACAAAAGTCAGGCTGCCCATCTCTGAGTGGGCTGTGCCAAAGCTGTTTATCCATCTTTGAGTGGACAAAATGGCACTTTTGTCAATGATGTCAAAATTTCATTTTGAAAGTATGATTTCATTGAGGTTAGGTTATGCCACTTATATTGCCAACTGAGTGTCCAAGAGAGGTTTGACGTAACAATAGTTGGCTTTCATTGACAAAAGTCAGGCTGCCCATCTCTGAGTGGGCTGTGCCTAAGCTGTTTATCCATCTTTGAGTGGACAAAATGGCACTTTTGTCAATGATGTCCAAATTTCATTTCGAAAGTATGATTTCATTGAGGTTAGGTTATGCCACTTACATTGCCAACTGAGTATCCAAGAGAGGTTTGACTTAACAATAATTGGCTTTCATTGACAAAAGTCAGGCTGCCCATCTCTGAGTGGGCTGTGTCTAAGCTGTTTATCCATCTTTGAGTGGACAAAATGGCACTTTTGTCAATGATGTCAAAATTTCATTTTGAAAGTATGATTTCATTGAGGTTAGGTTATGCCACTTATATTGCCAGCTGAGTATCCAAGAGAGGTTTGACTTAACAATAATTGGCTTTCATTGACAAAAGTCAGGCTGCCCATCTCTGAGTGGGCTGTGCCTAAGCTGTTTATCCATCTTTGAGTGGACAAAATGGCACTTTTGTCAATGATGTCAAAATTTCATTTTGAAAGTATGATTTCATTGAGGTTAGGTTATGCCACTTATATTGCCAACTGAGTATCCAAGAGAGGTTTGACTTAACAATAATTGGCTTTCATTGACGAAAGTCAGGCTGCCCATCTCTGAGTGGGCTGTGCCTCAGCTGTTTATCCATCTTTGAGTGGACAAAATGGCACTTTTGTCAATGATGTCAAAATTTCATTTTGAAAGTATGATTTCATTGAGGTTAGGTTATGCCACTTATATTGCCAACTGAGTATCCAAGAGAGGTTTGACTTAACAATAATTGGCTTTCATTGACGAAAGTCAGGCTGCCCATCTCTGAGTGGGCTGTGCCTAAGCTGTTTATCCATCTTTGAGTGGACAAAATGGCACTTTTGTCAATGATGTCAAAACTTCATTTTGCACATATGATTTTGTTGTGGTTACTGGTCATTTAAATTATATTACTTAGTTATACTGAGTTTCCAAGAGAGGTTTGACTTAAAAATAATTGTCTTTCATTGACAAAAGTCAGGCTGCCCATCTCTGAGTGGGCTGTGCCTAAGCTGTTTATCCATCTTTGAGTGGACAAAATGGCGCTTTTGTCAATGATGTCAAAATTTCATTTCGAAAGTATGATTTCATTGAGGTTAGGTTATGCCACTTATATTGCCAACTGAGTATCCAAGAGAGGTTTGACTTAACAATAATTGGCTTTCATTGACAAAAGTCAGGCTGCCCATCTCTGAGTGGGCTGTGTCTAAGCTGTTTATCCATCTTTGAGTGGACAAAATGGCACTTTTGTCAATGATGTCAAAATTTCATTTTGAAAGTATGATTTCATTGAGGTTAGGTTATGCCACTTATATTGCCAACTGAGTATCCAAGAGAGGTTTGACTTAACAATAATTGGCTTTCATTGACAAAAGTCAGGCTGCCCATCTCTGAGTGGGCTGTGCCAAAGCTGTTTATCCATCTTTGAGTGGACAAAATGGCACTTTTGTCAATGATGTCAAAATTTCATTTTGAAAGTATGATTTCATTGAGGTTAGGTTATGCCACTTATATTGCCAACTGAGTGTCCAAGAGAGGTTTGACGTAACAATAGTTGGCTTTCATTGACAAAAGTCAGGCTGCCCATCTCTGAGTGGGCTGTGCCTAAGCTGTTTATCCATCTTTGAGTGGACAAAATGGCACTTTTGTCAATGATGTCCAAATTTCATTTCGAAAGTATGATTTCATTGAGGTTAGGTTATGCCACTTATATTGCCAACTGAGTATCCAAGAGAGGTTTGACTTAACAATAATTGGCTTTCATTGACAAAAGTCAGGCTGCCCATCTCTGAGTGGGCTGTGTCTAAGCTGTTTATCCATCTTTGAGTGGACAAAATGGCACTTTTGTCAATGATGTCAAAATTTCATTTTGAAAGTATGATTTCATTGAGGTTAGGTTATGCCACTTATATTGCCAACTGAGTATCCAAGAGAGGTTTGACTTAACAATAATTGGCTTTCATTGACAAAAGTCAGGCTGCCCATCTCTGAGTGGGCTGTGCCAAAGCTGTTTATCCATCTTTGAGTGGACAAAATGGCACTTTTGTCAATGATGTCAAAATTTCATTTTGAAAGTATGATTTCATTGAGGTTAGGTTATGCCACTTATATTGCCAACTGAGTATCCAAGAGAGGTTCGACTTAACAATAATTGGCTTTCATTGACAAAAGTCAGGCTGCCCATCTCTGAGTGGGCTGTGCCAAAGCTGTTTATCCATCTTTGAGTGGACAAAATGGCACTTTTGTCAATGATGTCAAAATTTCATTTTGAAAGTATGATTTCATTGAGGTTAGGTTATGCCACTTATATTGCCAACTGAGTGTCCAAGAGAGGTTTGACGTAACAATAGTTGGCTTTCATTGACAAAAGTCAGGCTGCCCATCTCTGAGTGGGCTGTGCCTAAGCTGTTTATCCATCTTTGAGTGGACAAAATGGCACTTTTGTCAATGATGTCAAAATTTCATTTCGAAAGTATGATTTCATTGAGGTTAGGTTATGCCACTTATATTGCCAACTGAGTATCCAAGAGAGGTTTGACTTAACAATAATTGGCTTTCATTGACAAAAGTCAGGCTGCCCATCTCTGAGTGGGCTGTGTCTAAGCTGTTTATCCATCTTTGAGTGGACAAAATGGCACTTTTGTCAATGATGTCAAAATTTCATTTTGAAAGTATGATTTCATTGAGGTTAGGTTATGCCACTTATATTGCCAGCTGAGTATCCAAGAGAGGTTTGACTTAACAATAATTGGCTTTCATTGACAAAAGTCAGGCTGCCCATCTCTGAGTGGGCTGTGCCTAAGCTGTTTATCCATCTTTGAGTGGACAAAATGGCACTTTTGTCAATGATGTCAAAATTTCATTTTGAAAGTATGATTTCATTGAGGTTAGGTTATGCCACTTATATTGCCAACTGAGTATCCAAGAGAGGTTTGACTTAACAATAATTGGCTTTCATTGACGAAAGTCAGGCTGCCCATCTCTGAGTGGGCTGTGCCTCAGCTGTTTATCCATCTTTGAGTGGACAAAATGGCACTTTTGTCAATGATGTCAAAATTTCATTTTGAAAGTATGATTTCATTGAGGTTAGGTTATGCCACTTATATTGCCAACTGAGTATCCAAGAGAGGTTTGACTTAACAATAATTGGCTTTCATTGACGAAAGTCAGGCTGCCCATCTCTGAGTGGGCTGTGCCTAAGCTGTTTATCCATCTTTGAGTGGACAAAATGGCACTTTTGTCAATGATGTCAAAACTTCATTTTGCACATATGATTTTGTTGTGGTTACTGGTCATTTAAATTATATTACTTAGTTATACTGAGTTTCCAAGAGAGGTTTGACTTAAAAATAATTGTCTTTCATTGACAAAAGTCAGGCTGCCCATCTCTGAGTGGGCTGTGCCTAAGCTGTTTATCCATCTTTGAGTGGACAAAATGGCACTTTTGTCAATGATGTCAAAATTTCATTTTGCACATATGATTTTGTTGTGGTTACTGGTCATTTAAATTATATTACTTAGTTATACTGATTTTGCAAGAGAGGTTTGACTTAAAAATAATTGTCTTTCATTGACAAAAGTCAGGCTGCCCATCTCTGAGTGGGCTGTGCCTAAGCTGTTTATCCATCTTTGAGTGGACAAAATGGCACTTTTGTCAATGATGTCAAAATTTCATTTTGAAAGTATGATTTCATTGAGGTTAGGTTATGCCACTTATATTGCCAACTGAGTATCCAAGAGAGGTTTGACTTAACAATAATTGGCTTTCATTGACGAAAGTCAGGCTGCCCATCTCTGAGTGGGCTGTGCCTCAGCTGTTTATCCATCTTTGAGTGGACAAAATGGCACTTTTGTCAATGATGTCAAAATTTCATTTTGAAAGTATGATTTCATTGAGGTTAGGTTATGCCACTTATATTGCCAACTGAGTATCCAAGAGAGGTTTGACTTAACAATAATTGGCTTTCATTGACGAAAGTCAGGCTGCCCATCTCTGAGTGGGCTGTGCCTAAGCTGTTTATCCATCTTTGAGTGGACAAAATGGCACTTTTGTCAATGATGTCAAAATTTCATTTTGCACATATGATTTTGTTGTGGTTACTGGTCATTTAAATTATATTACTTAGTTATACTGAGTTTCCAAGAGAGGTTTGACTTAAAAATAATTGTCTTTCATTGACAAAAGTCAGGCTGCCCATCTCTGAGTGGGCTGTGCCTAAGCTGTTTATCCATCTTTGAGTGGACAAAATGGCACTTTTGTCAATGATGTCAAAATTTCATTTTGAAAGTATGATTTCATTGAGGTTAGGTTATGCCACTTATATTGCCAACTGAGTGTCCAAGAGAGGTTTGACGTAACAATAGTTGGCTTTCATTGAAAAAAGTCAGGCTGCCCATCTCTGAGTGGGCTGTGCCTAAGCTGTTTATCCATCTTTGAGTGGACAAAATGGCACTTTTGTCAATGATGTCAAAATTTCATTTTGCACATATGATTTTGTTGTGGTTACTGGTCATGTAAATTATATTACTTAGTTATACTGATTTTGCAAGAGAGGTTTGACTTAAAAATAATTGTCTTTCATTGACAAAAGTCAGGCTGCCCATCTCTGAGTGGGCTGTGCCTAAGCTGTTTATCCATCTTCGAGTGGACAAAATGGCACTTTTGTCAATGATGTCAAAATTTCATTTTGAAAGTATGATTTCATTGAGGTTAGGTTATGCCACTTATATTGCCAACTGAGTATCCAAGAGAGGTTTGACTTAACAATAATTGGCTTTCATTGACAAAAGTCAGGCTGCCCATCTCTGAGTGGGCTGTGCCAAAGCTGTTTATCCATCTTTGAGTGGACAAAATGGCACTTTTGTCAATGATGTCAAAATTTCATTTTGAAAGTATGATTTCATTGAGGTTAGGTTATGCCACTTATATTGCCAACTGAGTGTCCAAGAGAGGTTTGACGTAACAATAGTTGGCTTTCATTGACAAAAGTCAGGCTGCCCATCTCTGAGTGGGCTGTGGCTAAGCTGTTTATCCATCTTTGAGTGGACAAAATGGCACTTTTGTCAATGATGTCAAAATTTCATTTCGAAAGTATGATTTCATTGAGGTTAGGTTATGCCACTTATATTGCCAACTGAGTGTCCAAGAGAGGTTTGACTTAACAATAATTGGCTTTCATTGACGAAAGTCAGGCTGCCCATCTCTGAGTGGGCTGTGCCAAAGCTGTTTATCCATCTTTGAGAGGAGAAAGTGGCACTTTTGTCAATGATGTCAAAATTTTATTTTGAAAGCATGATTTTACATTGCTGACTATGCAATTTATGTTTTTATCTGCTACTGAATTTCAAAGGGAGTTGTGACTTTACAATTGGCTTTCATTGACAGAGGTAGAGTAGTGCCAGAGCTGTTAATCCCTCTTTGAGACTTAAAATAGCAATTTGGTCAATTGTGTTAAAATGTCATTTTGAAAATATGATTTCATGACCTCGGTTTTAGATAATGATTCTCTACTTCTAGCAAGTATAATACATCTTGCAAAGCATGTTACTGTAACACTGTACATGTACTTCATATCTAAATGTTACTTTCAATTATTACACCCTTTAGCTTAGAGATGCCACCTAGGTGGAAGTTACCTTACCTGCATATTCATTTTAATTTAAATCATTTGATTTGCTTTGTCTTAAACCCTTGAGATATGACCATGAAGGGAACAAGAAGATTGAAGAAATTATTGTCAAAGAAATCAGAGGAAATTTTGGAAAGGAAAAATGGGTGAAGGCAGAGATAAAAGGTACAGTTCATATTAACACATTGCATTTTTGTGCAGTACCTTTCCAGGGTATTGTAAATCCTATGTCAGTCAGGTATAACAAAACAGAAGGCAATAGTCTATCAAACTGCCCTTCCTTAGAATACAAAAGAGCATATGAATTGTGAGTAAAACCACGTCTTCACACCAATTATTGCTTCCATTCTTTCGGCAATGTAAAAAGGATGTTATTTTCTTATCTTCCCCTTCCCCTTCCCCACTGTTAAAGCTCTTAGAAGTCATGGTACATTGTATCATGGTTCTGTACCTTTTTTTGAGAAGGCCTATAATTGGTTTAAAATTCCGGGGTGATGGGAAAAATAAATAATATTCCGCATTGGTTTTACGCTCAATATAGAAGAGATTCAAGAGATCAAAGATAGTTAACCAGCTCAACAAAATGCTCTATATAGCATAAATTGTTGAAAGCTTACAGTAATTAACACATGGTTGATCCACTTTAAAGGGGCAGTTCACCAATACTGGAGAAGCCTCCGTGATGATGAGGTGAGAAAAAGCAAAGGAAAATTGGAAGACCACCGGATTGCAACAAGACGTCGCCTCAGGGTTCAAAGGGTGTGTGCCATGTACATGTAGAATTGGTGTTGCCAAATCAGTTGATGTAATTTCTATTGATAGGAACAAGGGCAATATAGTGTGTCTGTGATTGAAATAATGATCATGAGAAGACAAATGGCTTGCACAGATATGTCCAGGATTGACCCTAATTAGATGCACACCGATTTCTGACATTAAACCTCATGAAGCGTCCCCTTGGTCTTCGCCCCAACTTCAACACCACTCAAGTCTAAGACTACAGACAATTAACATAATAAAGTGTCCCCTACACACATGTACTCTTATCTTCAAGTAAAGATACACAGCAGTAGTTACCCTAACCTTAAAATAACGCTAACCCTAACTTTTATCTTAAAAAGATAGAAAATGCTTATACTTAACAGGAAATTTCGTGTTGGAAGTCAAAATTCGACATGCATTTCATTAGGGTCAATTCTGCACATAGTGGATTTGCATAGCAAAGGTGGTCTTGAATTGCTTTGGTCTTGCATTGGTGACAAAGAGTAAAATAATTGAAATGCACTACCCATTTATACAAAATGTATATACATGTAAGTATCTTATAATCAATTGTCCATCGCATGGTAGTGCAACCAATCCCTTCGATGGTATTTTAAGACAGGTTGTTCATGCATTCATCTCATGTTTTTAAATACAGCAAAAATGATTTTGTTCGAGTGTTTCATCTGATATATGTAGTTATCTTTCGTTGGGTTTTCAGAAATTGAATTATCGACTAGAAATTGTGGAAAAAGCAGCACTCTCCACACAGGACAAGGACAGAGCAAGAGATTTGCTAAAACTCAACAATGCTGTTGAGTTTATGTCATCAGAGGAGAGTGATGAAGATGGAGGACAAACAAGTGGACCCTCTGCAAGGCATGTGAAACCGCTACAGTGGGAAAGGAGCAAATTACGCAATATTAAAGCAGTCTTGGATGCAACTTACAAGGCTCGTATGAGCAAGAGGCAGCAAAGAACGGCAGGAAAAGTCACAAGAGTGGCTGGTCAAAATATGTCTAGCAGACCTATGCCACAAAACTGCCCTTCCTGGGCTGGGCGATTGAGCCAGAGTTAAAAGTCTCCTTAGTTATTATTTGTTTTCTTTTTTTCATTTCATTTTACTTTTAACTCTGCGACACACTGAAAGTTGCAGAGTAAGGGCTATTTACATGCATGCAACAGTGTTTGTAATGGTTGCTATGCTACAGCACAGTAACTTTAGCGTGGTTCCTGGTAACCATAGATGGAACAAGAATAGGTTTTTCCAGTTTTACAGTTCACTATACAGGTGTCAACTCAGCAGCACCTTTTCTGTACTTTAGACCATTTCTTATTATTGTAATATTTGGTTTCAATGAATTGACGTCAAGTCTGAGAAGAAGAGGACATTTGCAGGAAGGCATCATTTGACTAGAATTACGAGAGTTAATTCTGTTTTTCCTCACTTATTCAAGTTTCAAATCCTAACAGGGTTAAAACAACAATAGTGCTAATTACCATGAGGAAGCAAAGTCAGAATGATTCTGATACCGTGACTTGTATTCAAATAATGTCATCGTGTAAATATCCTCTAAAGTTAAGGGAGCCGAGCCTTTGTTTGATACATATGTCCAGATGAATATTAATGTATGCATTGGTTGGTCAATCATCTTAGTAAAATGATGACTACTTAGTTATGGGGAAGACCATTGAAGTGGAAATTTATTTCCCATAACTGAGCATCGTGTTAACCAACAAATAGAGGTTGTAAGGCTGCTAAGTTATATCAGTTACAATCACATCAGTTTAAGGCATTATTTTATGTCCATTCTGCACTGTGCTCTCTCAAATGGGTGTAGACATGTCAATAATCACTTTAAGGGCGCTTTTCTAGCTTTTGTCAGAACTGGCCGGCCAGACCCATCACTTTGCAAAGAAAATGCAACCATTTGAAGGAACACATGCATGATATTCCCTCGTATTCTTCTGGAGGAGTATATATGATCCTCGAAGTGTGTTAATTAGAATGTGTTGTAGAGTTATTCCTTCCACATGCCCTGTCTGGCCGGTCAGTTCTGTTAAATGGAAAGCGCCCAAAGTATCCTTTGGACAATCGAAACAATTGGATAAAAGAATCGTCTTGCTATTTTTAATGCAAACGATAAGCAAAGTCTAAAACAAAAAGCAAAGAAATGATAGAACAGACAAAGGAACTCAAGCCTGGATGAAAGTTTGTTGACAAGACTTTCATCGATAAAACTTTAGTAGGGAGTGTGTATTGTAAACAAAAACTCGAAAAATCTCGAGCACTATTTGGAATTAATAGGTATGAGTGATTTCTTCATTTTCAAAATTGGACAAGCCGTTTAGCTGCGAAAAATAGAACATTTAACTATTGTATGAAATTGCTATTTATTATATTTTGATAATATCGATATATTTGTACAGAAAATGAAAGATAATATACAGTAAATGATACTGATCATATCAATTTTTAATTCAGATAAGATACTATTGAGTCAGAATTTTTAAAGATTTCGGAAGTAAAGGCAAGAGAGTTTTAATTCATTATGACTAGAATTTTTACAATTTTATCAAAGTAGTTTATTATATTATATGCTGTACATGTTGTCATCATTGATAAAACGCCCTCTTGATAACCTGATAATAAAGCATAACCTTGAACGAACTGAGTGTGCATATGCAGTGGGTCTGATGGGGATGTTTGCCAAGTTTTACCTTCCTTGTTTTTACGTAATGTGAGGTTTAGCTACGCGTTATTGTAGAGTTCAATACCGTGCGATCATGACAAGGAAGCCCCTTTCAAAGTTAGTGGCTCATAAATCGCTTTCTAGGCCTCTTTCCACTTAATGCTTCTCCAGGAAAAGCCAAACCTATGATTGAAAATTAAGGTTAAGTTTCCGAACCGCAGAAATTCAGCGGATAATCGTGTGTCCCTCGTATTTACGAGTTACGGAAACATGACGGTTGTTAGTGATTCCGTGATCACGGAAACCTCGCGGATACACGAGTTTAAGGAATGCGTTTCCGCGAAGCCGCAGTCGCGGAAAAGTAACGTACACACGTGTTTCCCGCTTCGGTTATCTGAATTTCCGTTAGCGGAAATTCAAGATTCCGTAAGGAATCCGTTACTAAAACGGATACGTAAACGCTTGTTTTCACCCTGTGAATTCAGAGGAACTATCCTTTATAGTGCCCATACAGAAAATGGGTTCAGAATTTCTGACCCCTGATAATTCAGAGGAGCTTTCCTTTATAGTGCCCATACAGAAAATGGGTTCAGAATTTCTGACCCCTGATAATTCAGAGGAACTATCCTTTATAGTGCCCATACAGAAAATGGGTTCAGAATTTCTGACCTCTGATAGTTTAGAGGAACTATCCTTTATAGTGCCCATACAGAAAATGGGTTCAGAATTTCTGACCCCTAAAAATTCAGAGGAACTATCCTTTATAGTGCTCATACAGAAAATGGGTTCAGAATTTCTGACCCCTGATAATTCAGAGGAACTATCCTTTATAGTGCCTGTACAAAAATGGCTTCCGAATTTCTGACTCCTGATAATTCAGGAATCTGTCCGTTATAGTGGGTGTAAAGAAATGGGTTTCAGAGGTTCTTTTCCTTTAGGTTCCCTGTATTTGTTTGGGGAAAAGGAAACAGCCTTGGTAAAAACCAGCGTATTTAACCAAATGAAAAAAATCGCATGTTTTTTCTTTGGAAATCCACGGAATTACAATTTTAATCCTTGCATTTGCCATTATTCCAAGGAATCGCATAAATTTTTGGCGCTTTTTGTAATTATACATCGATTTTATCTAAATCGTAATACCACATTTTAGTTTGGAACGCGTTAGAATCTTTTCCGCTACTATCCTTCAAGAAATAAAGATTTCAGGATATTTTCGCGTAACATTTATCGCCTCGAAACTTTAATATAATACAAATCTAAGTGCGCTGTAAGTTTTAGCTGGCCTACCAAGCCTCGTCCTCATGTATTCGAAACCAGGCTGTTCCGCGCGGCCGCCATTTATGAATACGGTCTATTAAGTATGGCTTTCTTAGTTAGTTTGCCACTCCGGGTTTGGGGCATCATACACCAACATCATTGCTTCTGCAATTCAGATTGTCATTTCGAATTCTTTTGACTTCCTGCATCAAATAACCAAACCAATTACGCTTTTGGAAACTTGCTGTGACAAAATGAAAAACAGTTTTTGCGGGCGGCAACCAACCCACCATTGGAAAATGAGAAAACTAACAATCACCATTTCTGGATTAAAGAGTACAAGGTGCCGCGAGAGAACATGAAATGGACTTGTTGAATGTTGAAGTGGACTCATGGGAAATAGCACGTCGCCAGATTGCACTTGAGGAGATCATTGGTTCAGGAGCATTTGGAACAGTTTGGCGAGCAACCTTGAGTCGTGAAAATGGAAAACCAGGCATACGTTTTGTTGCAGCAAAGTGCTTTTCTCGTAAGTACGATTCGGCTTTGTTAATTTATAGTTTCCATCGGATACCTTTCAGTTAAAGAGGTATCACAAGTGCTTTAATGAACTGCCTGTCACGTAGAATCTTACAAAGCCTCGTTCAACATGCACGATAAAAATGTGTCGTAACAGAAAGAAAAACAAATCTCCATTACTATGTTTTATGAAAGGGTGCAACAAAAATCATCAATTCTCAATCGACTCTTTCATAATCTACCCACCTTTATCTTAACGTCGAAACAAATGCGGAGATTACCAAAATAGATCACCTTCTCCTAACAGGTTCCTAGTTCTTCATTGCAAGTGTAAAAACATATTTTGTTCTTTAACTTTTATTTCAAGCTTCCACGGCGACGTCTTGCCTCAAATATACCAGATTTTTACCCTCGCTGCACATTAAGGGATAAAGTTCCTCATAACATTCATAAATAAATAATGCTTTTTCCATTGGTAAATTGTAGTTTAAAATACCATATAAGATGGTTAAATACCCCCAACTGGTTGACAGAGTAGAGATTTGAATCGATCAAGCATATTCGATTCCCCCTAAGCGTTGGCGCCCCAAACACTGAATCAGGAGCAGGGGTAGCTTAATTGACTGGTGCGCTTCTTTGACAGCCAAAGGTCGCAACTTCGATTCTCAGCGACTTAAAAGTATCTGCATGTTTTAACACCTTCCTTTAACTTGTGTAGCTGTGGCTCTAATTATCTGTAAAATGGAGTAAGAAGCGCACCATCGGCTTCCATTGATATCAGCCTCCTATGCGAAGGAACTACCGGCATTAAAAAGATGGACTTACTTTTATCACAATGCTTCATGGCGTAAAGAAAATGAGACAAAGACAAGTCTGGGAAATTAAAACAACCGCGTTATTAATAGTTCAGTTTAGGAGGTAGAAATACATGAAACACCTCAACAAGTCATGTGTCCAATCTTATTGTACCCTGGTGTCATTTATTTTAGCCACATCTGGAGATGAAGGAAAAGTCGCTCTGATGAGAGAAATCGGGTTGGGTAAACTTATTGGAGACAGTCCTCAGCCGAATATTGTTCAATTCATTGGCTGTGTCACCACACAAAGTAAGGATCTTATTGCAACTGCTAAACTGTAGAAACAGCTGTGAGAAATTTGCAGCAATAATAAAAGACCGCTAGTGAAAACCTTATCAATCGATGATATTCAGGGCTAAATTTGTCTATTTAAGCAAATTGTTTGGGTAATTCTAGCCCATGTTTGCCGTGTTACACGAGTAACGAGATAATGGCCGTTTTCACCACATTTCCCAAGAACAAATTAAACCCTCTTAACGTCAAGTTCAAATCCAACAATTGCATAGCATAAGGTCAAGAAACAGAAAAACAGAACAATTTTTAAAAAAAGGTGAATCATCAAGGCAATGACATGGAATTATGACAAAAGATATGAACTTTGTTTTTCAATCTGAAATGCAAACCCTTGAAGCTGATAGTTTTAGTGAAAATGCGAATGGTTGGCTATATAAAACGGTCACGTGCCTGATTTCACACTTCTAAAGAGAACCCACTTGGAGCCTCTTCATACAAGAAAGTTTTTGAGGCTTTCAATTGGTTTATTTGTTTATTTTTATTTGCTATTATTATTTCATAATTTATTCTTTTGTGCAAGAAACTGGCTCTGGGTGCAAAGACCACTAGGGTGAGATAAATAATTTAAAGAAATTATACATTTTGCATGACAATTGTATATCTTATCTTTAAAAATATGTTACAAATTTATAATCATCTCTTACTGACTATAGTTTCGTCATATTAAAAATTCAGCCCTTAGTACTTTTTTTTTTTCATCATAGAAAGTTCTTCACAAATATGTGGAAATTATGAGTAACGTTGATTAATGTTTTTTTTTAATTATTATTATTTAATTCATGTCTTTTTTTTCTCACTTTTACATTCTTTCTTGGGTAACATGACCTCTCACTTGAGGAATGTGTAGATATTCACCCTTTTCTTCATTCTCATCCCCTCTACTCATTCAAGGTGAGCCGCTAATATGCGATGCTGACAAAGATGGTTGGCTAAACTGTGATCTTCCAACACAGAGCCACGCAAATACTGCTTTATTTGTTTACTTCTTAAAAGCGTCTAAACGTAATAATGATAGAGCCCATATCCACCTTTCCGAGAAGCTAACAGTTTGAATGCGGCATTATAGAAGTTGTCCAAACGCTGTGTAACCTTTACAGTACAGCCAATTGTGATCATGGAGTACTTACCCTGCGGGGATCTTCTGGGGTATCTGAGAAAAAGCCGTGGAATTTTCGACAAACATTATCGCGGAGAACTAGCAGTAGCGCCACTGAAGACCTATGACCTAATGTCATTTTCAAACCAGATTGCTACTGGAATGGTGTTCCTGACATCCAGAGGGGTATGTGACACGAAACAAGCATGTCATACGATATGGTACTATTTTTACTTATTGTAATCTTTCACAGATTAATGCTGTATCTACGAAATGCATCATGCAATATGCTTACTCCTTGTAGTGTTAGTTGTAGTGTAGACAAAAATGTGTGATCATTTTGCTATCATATTCTTATATCGAAAAGAAATGGATTGCTGTAGGTGACACGTGCTAGCGCGCGCTTTAAACACTGGGTTTTCTACATTGGGATAACGCTGGAGAACCATGCACCGACCTATGCTTTGATATTACATAGTGTGATCTGGTCGTCATGATAATTCAACAGTCATCTTTTAAAGTCAGTAATCGGGGAACATTGGCTACGTCATTTTATAATCATATTAGTTAATTAACAATTATTGGATTCGGTTTTCCCATGATAGCGATAATTATCAAGGCCAAAGTTTGGGTTATCTGCCGAAGCCGAAGGCTGAGGCGGATAACACAAACTTTGGCCTTGATAATTATCGCTATCATGCAAAAACCGAATCCAATAATTGTTTTATTATGCATATTCCTGAGTTGCATTTGTAAAGACAAGAGGACTGTTTCATCCATTTATTTGGATGAGCGGTAAATCAAAGAAAGTTTCTGCGGATGGCAAAGTTTTCTTTCCTCTTCTCTGCTGGTTACTGTGTCAGGTGACGTCACTTCTGCATGCATAAAACTATTGTTTCTGTGAATGACATCAATTCTACGTATATAAAATCTATTGTCGATAGGTATGACGTAGGAGAAACAGAGCAAGCAAGGATTAGCTGCGTGCTTATAACCAATCAAAATCGAGCTTGTGACACCAATGTATAATAATACCTACTAACTTCCTCTGGGTCATTTCGAGTAAGCTTTAACTTTGGACCCTCTTGTTGATAGGGAAACGCAAATCACACCTCTTCACTACAGGTGGGATTACAGAACATATTATCCTATACGCGAGCATGACTAACGTTGATTATTTGCTTTTTGTAGATTATTCACAGTGATCTTGCAGCACGAAATGTACTTCTTGATCAAAACAGTGTGTGCAAGGTCACTGATTTTGGGTTATCTTACCAGAACTTTAAATATGGACATGGCAATGCCAAAAAGGTGGGTTACATTATTGATGATCGATTCCCTTTCACTTTGTTCTCTGTGTACCTCTTTGGCGTTCTGTTTTTAACACGAAATTGCAATGCTGTTTTCTCCCTAGGGCTGTATGCCAATAAAGTGGATGGCACCTGAGATACTCTTTGGAGATCCTGCAAATCTGTCAAGCAAAAGTGATGTGTATGTGCTTTTGACGATTAAATTTCCAGACTTTCGAAGTATTTAGTGCCTAAGACACAATTGTATCAGATCAGGAAATGCAATAATGTTAGCGCCTAAGAGGAAAGCGATTCTTCTCAACTCCGTTTGGTTGGTTTAAGGTATATAAACATGAATAGTTAGTCGCATTGGTCTCTGCTTGCAAACTTGATTCGATTGATGCTATATTTGAGTAAAGGAAAGAAAAGTAATGAACTTTATTTACTTTATTTACAAGGCTGGGGCGCAGATTGGGGACACTGTAGACTGTAACCAACAACCAAGGCATATCAAGTCAAATATTGGTTTTTTGAGGAGGGCCAGGGAAAACCGGAATGTCCGGAGAAAAACCTTTCTGTGAATAGTAGAGAATCAACAAACTCAACCTACACATGATGCCTGGATTATTAGTTTTTGACAAGGAGAAAACAAAGAGTTGTTGTTAATGGCGTTGTTATGAATCATTTAAACATTAATAGCGGTGTCCTCCAGGGCAATGTATTAGGCCATATATATTATTTTTTATCATAGTCAGTGATATCAAGGTCATCGCACCGAATCAAAATTCGCATGTAAAATTTGCTGATGATTTAATTATTTTTCTATTGTTTAATGGACAACTGTTAATCGCATGCAACTAAACTTCAAGAAAACGTGGAAGATACTTCTTAAAGGCAAACCCACTAAGGCTTTACCAGTTCCTCTGACTTTTATAGATAGAAAACCCAGTCTGAAGTTGCTGGGTGTAACATTTCAGTCCAATCCGTGTTTACAGTAACTGGGATTTACATCTAGATAATATCCTATCGAAAGCTAGCAGTCGTCTGTTTATCTTAAGTGTTTGTAATTTTTATGGAGTACCGTTGGATCATCTTCATCTTCATTAGTCTTATTTCACCTATATTATTATTATTATTATTATTATTATTATTATTATTATTATGTAGAATTGAGCACAGGGTTTTTCCCTGGGGAGAAATATCCAGTCAAGTCTCATCCCGAGACCTCAGACTTCCAGCACTTTTCTGAAGATATGTGCCGATCCGAGGAGTGCCGACGTTTGCATCGTTCTTATTCGGTCCTTAATTCCTAGTTGCTCCAAGTGGCCTGCCAGCTTCTTTGACACTGAACCCAATGCACCTACTACCACTGGCACCACTTTTGTCCTTGATTTCCAGATCCTTTTAATCTCTCGTGTTAGGTCTTGGTACTTTTCATACTTTTCAGTTTCTTTTGCCGTACGTTGCTATCTCTGGGAACAGCTATGTCCACAATGATTGTTTCCTTTGCCTTCTTTTTCTGAATTACAATGTCTGGCCTCCTGTGATGGATTTCACGGTCTGTTTGGATGGTAAAGTCTCATAACAGTTTTACTTCCTCATTCTCTTCTATGCTTTTGGGGGAATGCTCATACCATTTGTCACTGCACTCAACTCCATATTCCTTGCACAACTCCCAATGTATGACCCGCCCAACAACATCATGTCTCTTTTTATATTCTGTCTGCGCAAGCTTGGGGCAACTACACAAAATATGCTGCACAGTGTCATCGTGACTACCACACATTCTGCATTTGGATGATACATTTTGGTTTTCGATTTTGGCTTTTATGGCGTTTGTTCTTAGTGCCTGGTCTTGCGCAGCAAAAATAAGCCCTTCTGTCTCCTTCTTCAGTTCACCAGTTCTTATCCAATTCCAGGAAACACCAGATAGGTCCTCTTTCTCTCTCTTGAACTGCACATGCAGCTGCTTTCCAGACCAGTCCTCAATTCTTTTCCTCTTTATCCATTCCTTATACTCCTTTGGTGTTTAAATTTCATCGAAGTTCTTCTTCTCCCGTGCAGCTTTCAACAAACGTTCCTGGCTCTGGCTGATGTAGACATTGATATTTCTTTCTTTAATATTTATGGCGTCTTCAACACTAATTAGTCCACGCCCTCCTTCTCTTCTTGGTAAGTACAGACGGACCTGGGATGAAGAGCGGCAAGGGAGTCCTCTCCTGATTCCCTAAAGGGACAAAACGTTTCTTAGGAGTCTAGCCTTATTATTATTATTATTATTATTATTATTATTATTATTATTATTATTATTATTATTATTATTATTATTATTATTATAATGCCGAGTCTGGGAATCGAACCCGGGCCACATTGGTGGGAGGCGAGTACTCTCACCATTGCGCCATCCTTGCACCATGCATCCCTGCAACCCAGTCCTAAGTAAAACGTGTGTGTGCGTATGTTTGTGTTTCTGTCTTACAGGTGGTCCTATGGAGTCGTTCTGTATGAGATATTCACAATTGGTGGGTACCCATGAAATTATTTTAAGCTAAAAGGTTTTAATTAAGAGGAATATCACAGGGATGTGTGAGTTCGATTGTTATCTCCCATGGCTAACCTCGGTATTTTTGGTTGTGTGTTTTTGTTTGTTGGCCGGTTTTGGTTTGTTCTAAATCCTCGATACCTAAAATTGTTATTTCAGGTGAATTTATATGGAAATTCTCCCATCTACTGGATTTTTTTGTTTTTTTGTTTTTGTGTGTGTTTGTTTGTTTTCTCTTATAATCACTTTGCTGTTTACCGAGTTTCTGCTTGATTCTCACGTTTATATTTGTTTACGTGATTAGTACTAAGAATCCTCTGTAAACGCCTTCAGGCGCCATCTTCCATTGAAGCCTAAATTTGTATCTAATTTCAACAAAATCCGTAACAAAACATTTGACAATCAATAGGAGGCATACCATACCCTGGTTGGTCTGAGGGCAAGACAATGGAGGAGTTGAAAAGAGGATATCGCATGCCGAAGCCTGCACACATCGCCAACAACCTGTGAGTTACCGTCCACATTTAAAAAAAAAGCAATTCGTCTTTGTAAACCCAAGATTATTTATTTATTTATTTATGTATTATTATTATTATTTTTTTAATCATAGTGCACTCCAGGCAATATGTCTTATTTGAAGGAAAGAATTCAGGGCAAATGTTATGACAAAGAGGCGAACAAATGATCGTGGACTAGAACAAATATTCCAACTAATGTGGTTGGACACTTCCTAGCAATTACATAATAAAGTAATTGGTCAGGCGGAATAACGACTGTTTCACAATGAGTTACTCTCTGATTGTCGGAAATATAAAGTATTATTAAAAGTTCAAACTTGGATATTTCGTTGCTAGCTTTCTGATAAGATCACTCAATCTCGGTTATCAACTCATATAACTTATGCAGGGGCGAATAGAGGATTTTTCTTAGAAGGGGGTGCGCCCCTAAGAAATTAATAAAGTGACGGGTGCCTTTTTTTCGCAAAATACTTCCTATTTTAGGAGCCTGTTTAGGAGGCTGTTAAAGGCTGTTAAACCCAACTCGGGGCTATGCGCCTTGTTGGCTATTTACCATCTCATATCCAACACACACTCATGGAATAACTTTTTGACAATAAAAAAATGCGACAGAACATTTGTTAAAAACGTTCTAAGATCTAAAAAGCTAAAAAGCTGAATAATAATCCACGATGTTTCGACGTTACCGTAGCGTCATTATCGAGTCAAAAATGTATAAAAACTAAGTTCTATAAGTAATAAGGCGAACAATAAGAGATGAATATAGTTTACAAGTTAAAAAGTTTCTAACGTATGGAGTCCGTTTGGACGTTCAAGTTAGGTTTAAATTTCTTGATGTAAAGCATTTCAAACACTAAACAATCGAATTTGCCTTGGCAATTTCTCAGAATCTTGAAATGGCTCTCACTCAAAAGATCGCCCCTACCATGCGCTTCATGAAAATGCTTGCCGGTTTCCCGAATTTTTGTGTTCAACAACACGTTGGAAAAGGTGTCGGGCTTTGTAGCATAGCATACATCACATACAAAATGATAAACAACGCATTGCTGATTGACAATTGATGGTTTGACTTCTTTAGCCTTGGGATCTAGCTGAAACTTAATCTTTGTATGGTAGACTATTCTGACTTTCAACCTCGTTCCCAGAGCTTTTCAATGAGGTTGTGACTATGTTGCTAGAAACTGCTGCTCTCGTCAGTATTTCTCTCCGCTATGCTTACTGAATACTGACGAGGTTGACATAATCAGAATTAGTCTACCATTCAAAGATCAAGTTTCAACTAATGGATTGGCCCCACTTTGCAACCAGATTTTGTAAGCAAGAAATTAGAACAAGATCTCAAACCTAAAGAAGCCGAATCGTCAATTGTCAATCATCCAAATGGACTTCATACTTGAGAAACGTTTTGTTTAACTTTTTTTTTAAGAAACGTTCTGTCGCAATTTTTTATTGTCAAATGTTTTTCTAAGGCCCTTTTTTTTTGTAATAACCAAAAAAAATTTGCAGTCGTCCTACGGATATATGCAATTAGTATTATTAGAAAATTTCTTTCGAGTATTTATTTATTTCTATGTGAAAAGAACTAAAAAAGAAGAAGACCCACGCTAACACCAACCCGGAGTGGCCAACACCTGGTATGTTAGCCACTCCATGCTGATGAGGCCCAGCAATGCCGAACCAGCTGTCCATGGCTGCTAATTGTCCAGGTGAAATGGTTGTGCGCATGTGTTATGTGTTAACCACACCGGACTGGTTTCACCTTGCTTTTTTTGTTATTTATTTCCAGTTTCGGGAGAATTTATATGTGTATTTTCGGCCTCGTATAACAGAAAGCAGAGCAAAAGCAGTGCTTTCTTTTCTTCAGGTGCTGCAATGTCTCCACACCAAAGTGCAAATTTAGTTTTTTTTTTTTTCAAAAATTATTTTATTCCTTTCTATTTACAATTTAATTTGCTTTTTTGGTGAGTAAATAAATAATAACTCATTTGTTACAAGTTGGAAGATGCTGGAAATAGCAGTACGTGGTCATCTTTTAATTTCCACTTTTTTGCTTTAAGGTTTAGTTATTATTCACAACGAATACAGTCGAATCTCGATTATCCGGACCCTTAGGGACTGACCCGAATAGTCCGGATAATCGAAAATATGAATATTAATGAGTCAGCACTGAATACATTTGCAAACGGTAACATTTATTCGAGAATCATGCAAAAATGAACCAAACAAGTCATTTTCTGCCTAAAATGTTCAAGTAAATCAGCTTGCTTCAAGTTTCTACAGCGTGCACGTGTCGCTAATTCTATCATTCTTCAAAGCTGCATAAGTTGAATAGCTTCCACATTGTTTTGTCTCTCCATCCATGTCAAACACTTTTTAAAGCATTTAACAGCTTCAGTGTTTTTAACAGTTTGCTCATCTCGACTCTCATTCTCCTCCTCGTTACTTTCATCTTCAACTGAAGACTCAAGCCATCCTGTCGAAGCTTTGAAGGTCTCGCCGTTCGCGTTCTCCACATGTAATTGACTGTGAAAGTGCTTTGCTTTTTCTTGCAGAAGGGGACCAGAAATTGGAGTGCCAGTTGTTTTTTGCTGTATGAACCATGCGTATAGGGCTTCATCCAGCTGTTCATCATGTGCAACTTTCAATGATTTTCGTTTTAGTTCATGATCGATCTCCAAGCTGTCGGCAAACTTCATAATCTTGCCTTTGTTTTTGCGGATGTCCGAAATCTGCTGTTTACTGACGCCATATTCACTGGATAAGCTCGTTCCTTTTTCGCCTTTTTCCAATCCTAGAATTATTGACTGCTTATCTTGTATAGAAAGAATTGAACGCTTACGCTTTGTCGACATGATGGAAACACTTTTCATGACACAAGCTTGTGTTTATCATACCAACGCTGATCGGGGAAGCTGAGCGTGAAATTCCACTTAGCAACAAAACAACTCTGAGCCAATGAACGCTCAATGAAATGCACTGCATTAGTTACGGTGCGTGTTAGGCGCGTTTAAGATCACTCGAGCAATAAACTTGCCCTAAATTGTCTTTTGATGCGAAACAAATTCAGTTCTGACTGGAATTTTATATCTCAGTTCGGCGTAAGATAGCTTTTCTACGGATAATGAATGTGACTAATTAATATTTATGAAAAAAAATGGGACCAGAAAAGCTAGTCCAGATAATCGCGAAATCCGGATAATCGAGGTTAGTTTAACAGGGCTATAAGGGAGAGTACAGTTTTTTCTGCTGTAATTATGCACCCTAAAATAAAGTGTTGTAAATTGTTCGAATGTACCATTTATATTTTCTCAAAGAAACAAGTCGCAGATAAATTCTATGTCAAGAACCTCTTTTATCTGTATAAGCACTAACCGTCCCTTACGTCAAGTCTGGGATAACGAGATACTTTCTCTCTGTCGTGTTTAGTGTTTAGTGCTATACTTTACCGGAGAACTTTATATATCTTTCAATACGTTTTCAAATCAACATCAGAATGTCCGATCAAAAGCAATGGCATTATATCCATCAAAAAATGCCTCAAGACCTTAAACGTAGAATCAATGCAGTTAGCAGCGAAAAAATATCCAAACATAAACCTTCTTGCGGAAGGGTTGAAGGAAGAATTGCTGGAGATATAGGCTTCTCGCCTCTTCCTTTTTTTATCATCAGGTATAACTTGATGGAGATGTGCTGGCAAGAGATCCCAGTACTCCGCCCCGATTTCGTAAATATTTCCAAGAGGTTGCGCTCGTTTATCGAAGGAGAGGTCAGTAACAAGACGTTTTCAAGGTGCTATTTTTTTCTTTCTTTTTCTTTTTTCTTTTTTTTTTTTTTCTTTTTTTTTTTTTTTTCATGCGCCATGCATAAAGACTGATATTTTTGCCAAGGCGTTGCTTGGAGCGAGCTCTGTTTTCTTGGAAACAGATATTAAAGGTAAAACTGAGAGATGAAGTTGGCTTATTTGGAAGTTGTTTCTGTACATGTAAAATGGTGTAATAAATTGAGTTAAGTGCTACGTAAAGTCAAATTCAAATTAGAATGCTACTACTTTAGGGCTACCCACTCTGACACGTTTTCAAAATTCTACAAAAAGTATTTATTCCCAGTGGCGTTATATATCATTTTTTACCTATTCACACTGGATCGTTCGAAACCTATATAGGCAACTTGATTCAATATCCCATCCATGTCATCATTTTCCTCTTCAAATATCTGTGTGTTAACTCTTTATGAGAAACGCGTGAAGTTTAAAGTGTTTTATCGCCAGAGTTTTTGGTCACTTTGTTGTGGGTGATGGGCATAAAGACGTTTCTAGGATGAATTTCAGTTTTGTTGATTACAATTTATTTCAAGCCAAAAAAATAAAGAAAAAGAAGTAAAAACTAATTGCATGATACTGATAAAACCTTTCCTATTTCTATGTGTTGCAGTACCTCCCGTTGGTGGACGAATCAAAGTACGATGGAGCAAAATACTCAGGAGTTGAGGACGTGGGTGCAGAAACTGAAGATGACGCAAGAGTAGTTCGTGGGGCCACAAATGCAAAGGCCTCAACAAGAAAGTGGTCAAGTCTGAAATTATAAAAGCTAGCTCAAGTAGTTGTCATTCAGTAACAGTACTAGTTTTTAGAGTCAGAGAAAATGTGAAATTCAAAAGCTAGTCCTAATTCATAGATAGGTCGATTCAAAAAAGGCGTAGACAATCAGACAGACAACCCTAACACACAATTTTGTTGTCATGTCGTAAACTCCAAAAGACCACGGAATCGATCAGTCTCAGTTTTATTCCAGACTAACTAAATGAGAAATTATTGTGACATGTTTTGGCAATCACTATCGACACCTGTGCTAATGTAGAACAAAGCAATATCTTTTTGCATTTGACATCAGTCAATATTGTTTAGAATATTCATTAGTACAACAATTGCTAAAAAAATTCATTGCTTTGCGAAGTAAAATATAAACAAACCCGACAAGGTTTGACAATCGTTAGCTAGCGATCATAAGCAGAACGTTTTCCAAGATTTTGTAGGCACTAGCAGTAGTTTATTTCGGAGACCTAAATCGAAATCCAGTGTGATCATCACCGAGTATTCGGTATGATTGATGATGGCTTTTTAATCCTACTACAACAGTGGCATCGAAAAGTGGTAGAAAAATATCCTGTTGGTTGAGGAGGAAACAAAATATATTCAGGAGAGGAATCATACGGCAAGGGGCTTAAGATAACATCAAGTCACGTAGGTGTGGCATGGAAGAGAAGATGTTGGAGTATCAGTAGGCTTTATCAGGGTGTAAAAACACTGATTAACTCAGTAAGTCCTTGCTTAATAGTGGCCTAGCTAAACATAATCGATCATTTGGCTTCTCCTCTTAATTGAGGGGGAAACAAAATATATTCAGGAGAGGAATAATACAGCAAGAGGCTTAAGATTATTTCAATTCACGTATGTGTGGCACGAAAGAGATGTAGGAGTATTAGTACGCTATATCAGGGTGTGTAAACACTCCTTAACTCAGTGACCCCTTGCTTAATAGTGGCCCAGCTAAACATAATCAGTCATTTGGCTTCTCCTCTTAATTGAGGGGGAAACAAAATACATGTAGGAGAGAAATCATCATTTTTTAGAAAGGAAGCTCGCGAACCCTTTTTATGTTTAGTCAAACATACTATAGGTGCAAAAGAAGAGTTGTCATTGTTGCACTTTAAAGTGCTTTGCTATTAACCTTTAGGGTTTTGAGATGTTAATCTCCGCTTACTTGCTTGGAACGTAACCGCCATTTCAGCTTTTGCTTACTCACGGCTTTCAAAGAGACCTTCGACAATGCGAGCAAAGTGATTTCGTTCTAAAGTTACCTACATATAATTTCAAGAAAGAAAGTGCAAAACTTGAGGAAATTCCCAAAAAAATGAAAAAAAATTATAATTAATATAAATAGTGGGGCCTGATAGACAAACAGACGTAACAGTGTAAACATTTCTTAGAGTCAATCAGTCAAATTAAAGTAAATTTGGTAAACGAAACGGTCTCGTGCTGTCTTAACTGTAAATGAAACTTCCCTATGAAATGAATTTATATATTAAATGCGGGTTATAGGCAAAAGAGGGAAGTGACCCTAGCTCTTATCTGGACAATTTAAACCAAAAGATCATTTTACAGTTCTGTGCTAAGTTTCCAAGCCTTTGAATGAAAGCCAGGCTGGAGTTGACCTTCCTTTGATACAATCCCCGTTGATTTCTTTATGTAAATCATGTTGTTGTAATGCTGACGAGTTTCTATTTACATAGGAAAAGCAGTTAGGTTTGTATCAAAGCAAGGTCAACTCAAGCCTTGCTTTTATTCCAAGGCCCTTTTCACGGTAAGTTTTTCTCATTTGCATTACAATGTAATTTAACGTGGAGGAGAGGCAATTTCGGGCTATTTTGTAGTTTCAACCCGAAATTGCCTCGCATCCAGGTTAGATTGCATTGAAATTCAAATTCAATATTTACACGGTACGACGTTGTCGCATGCGACAACGCCTTACGACATGATTTACAATTATTGTGTACGTCAGAAAAAATGTCGTAGCATTTTAAAACATGTTTTAAAACGCTGCGACAATCGTAAGTCCTGTCGTAGGCCTGTCGTGAGCTTGTCGCATGCGACAAAATCGTATCGTGTAAATCGGCCCTTAGACACCTCAAAGGGATCCGAACCCAAAGACCTCTGCGCTAACTAACAGAGCTATGAAGCCATTCAGTTGAAAGCAGGTCAATTTGTTTGGTTTAATTGTTTCCATGTGTATTTGAAGTACCACTTTGAATTAAAGGATCTTGTCTAACTGGAAAGAAACTACTGCAAGCATTCTAAGGACTTCGAGGCATTTAGTTTTTTTTAATCAGATTTTCTGGGGCATCTATTCTTACATCTTTTTGGAGCGTTTAAATTTAGCGGAAAATCCAAGTAGCTTCAGTTGAATGAACTCAAGCAAAAGTACGAGGGAATCCACATGAATTAATAACAGCAGTTTTTTTCTCTAGGGCAACTTAGCACAATAGGCCTTATTCACGATAGAAGCCATGTTGGTTTTCATCTTGTCATGCAAATTAGCCGTGCGTTATGCTAAGGGGGGGGGGGGGGGGGGGGCAAACATTGAAAACAAAGCAAATTCCGGAAAATCGGCTCAACGAAATATTGAAATTTTTTTATCTTTTGATTGCCTTTGACATTTTGACTTTCTACTTCGTTATCTGCTCATTTTTCACTAAAAAAACGTCGAAGTAACTTGTGTAATGATTTTATGTTACTGCTTTGGTGATAAACATTCAATGAACGTGAAACAAATCATCTGTGGGGCTAAGGTGTTCGTTATAACCTCTCGAACTTGTGTTGTTTGCCCCCTAAGAAGTGTGTAGCTAATTTGCATGATAATAGCAAATCCAACATGGCGACCATTGTGAATAAGGTCTATTCTTTGATTGCAACTGACGTCACGACGGCCATGTTGGTGGAAAAAACAATAGCGGAAAAGTCTTTTGGGATTTGAATTTATAAATTATGCGTTTCAAAGAGTTTAATTTATGCAAATTTTGTGAAACGTCGATCTGTCACTTTGAACCAATAGAAAGTCTCCGTTTTTTTCCATTAGCCAATAAGAGGACCAGGCAAGTTATGAATTTGGTCGCGTCAGATTCAATAAAATTGAAGTTTCTTGCATTTTTGTTTCGCGTTCTTCTCGTGTTTTGACTTCAAGAGAGAGCCTGGGAAACACCCTAGCAAAACCCTTTCTGACGTAAATATGGCGACTGGCTACCCAGTAAAATAAACTACGTGCGCAAACGAAAAGCTTAAGGTTGTTTATTTCTAATGCTTATGTTTAATAAGGACGAAGGGGTAAATTATTTTTAAAAGCCTTTTGCGTTGGCGTTGGCGTTGTCCTTGGTCCCCCGAATCCAACACCATGCTTTTTTTCCTTTTTGTTATCTCAGCCTGCTGAAAGAAAAAAAGTTGTAACTACTGACCGCAAAACTCTTGCTTAAACTCTTGTGCGCGGCCAAAGGAGACAAAACTTTTACCAACTCTCATGAAAAATTTGAGTAGGTTCAAATTCGATGAGAGCTCTCGAGAGTCAATAAGAGTAGCCGAGAGTGAAGGACAGTTACTGCGTGAACTCGGTGATTTCGAAATAATAATAAATCCATAATAAGGATCATAATAATAATAATAATAATAATAATAATAATAATATAATATAATTTTAAAATTTATAGCGCGCAAATATCTATATGAATATAAGCAAATACACAATAAAAAACATTCACTTTAAAAATTGGTGCAAATGAAATAGAAAGGCGCGGAAGTAAGGTTGAAGTAGTATAGTATGTATGCATTAATAACATTAAACGTCATGAAAATAACAAAACTCCTCTGCCAAATCCCTTCGCCCTACGAGAGAATCACGTGGTCCAGTTCTAACACTTCGTAATTGGCTTAAATACCTTGATCCCGTTTCCATATCAACAGCTACTGATAGCTTCTTTCAACAACGTTTTTGTAGTCGTGTTCTATAACTTCGATAATGTCTTCATCAAAGCCTACAACTCTAGCAAGAACTTTCCATTTAGATGCAATTTTTGCAGACAATCTAATTCATTCTGGTTGTGATGGGCTTTCAGTTTTCTTCTGCATAGCTGAAGCACTTACTTCATGTAACGTATCAGTGAGACGACTTGCATTATGCTGGGACTGACTCATGTGAGCTGAAGCACCTACGTCATGTAACTCATCAGTGGGATGCCCAGCATTATGCTGGGTATTGGCTCATGTGAGCTGAAGCACCTATTTCATGTAACTCACCAGTGGGATGACTTGTATTATGCAGGGATTGGCTCATGTGAGCTGAAGCACCTACTTCATGTAACTCTTCAGTTCTCTTGTATTATGCAGGGATAGGCTCACGTGAGCTGAGGCATCTACGTCATGTAACTAATCAGTGGGATGACTTACATTATGCTGGGATTGGCTCGTGTGAGCTGGAGCACCTACTTCATGTAACTCGTCATTAAAGGGAGGACCACTTGCATCTTGTTCCAATATTTTATTCTCAACAAAACGTGGACAAAGTTCTCGTTTCCTAGTGAGTCCTACTACTCCCCTAACATACCATAGGCCACTATTGCGGGGTGAGGTCTTTTTGTCTTTGAAAATGATTGGAGATCCAAGCACAGAAGACCACTCCAGCTTCCTGTCCTTTCCACTAGTGTCACTTGTCAGTAGTTTATGCGTTTGAGTGTCTGTTTGGAACTCTAATTTCAGTTTATGTTTCTAAGCCCAACAAAGCAATTAGCCTCCAAGTCCGTGGTAAATTCTTGTTTTTTGTAAAGGTCTAAAAGCAATAAGAAACTTCTTCGAGGAAAGCGAAACAAAAATAGAACCCACTGGAAAAGACAAAAAATGATCAAACGTCTCAACGGTTGATCTCCAATCGATTGAAGCTGAGTGCTCTCCAAAGCGATTATTTGAAAATTGATTCATTTGAGCTGCTTTGTTTACGTGTTTAGTTAAACCAGACCAAGTCACAAAATGCACCACTTCCTTGTCATCTTTTTTGACGTAGAAAGAACAGGCCATTCCTTTACTTTGGTAAATACCTTGAATCTTCTCCGTCCTCACCCCATAAACAGCCATGAACGGATCCACGTTTTCTCCACAGACTTCACTTTTACCAGACAGTGACCAAGAGCTCCCATGCCTTCTGTTCGTCATTGCCTTTAATCTTTAATAGGTATACTTCTAACAGTCAATGCAGAGAAAATTAGGAATTGTCGATAACGGTCATTGCAGAGGTAGAGGACATGTTGTGGTAATGGGCTCCTGATCATGGCATGGCGTTTTTAAATCAAATCTACATTGGCTCTTGCTCAAAATATTTCGTATTTCAAGTTTTCGATTTTGTAAAACTCGGGGAGAAGAATGACCAGAATTTTTTTTAAACAAAAAGAAAAGGACCTAAATTTTCAGTACCCGTTAAAATGGCATCCAACATGGGCATGTGACAAACAGAGAAATCGAAGGACGATAGTGGATTGGAAACTCTAATAGAAATAGCAGTATCGATAGGAGAAAGTTCTCTCACACCATGCTGAAGAATTTACCAACATTGCAAAATTGAAGGAAAACAAGAGCGAACAAGTAAAAACCGACACAGTTCCATAAAAACGAAAGCGTTCATTGCCCATGCGCATGCAAGGCTTTCTATTCTGTATGCCCGGCAACGCTCATGTCGAAGCTAAAAACGTTTAGAATCGATGATCCCCTGCTCTCTTGGTTTTACTCATACCTAACTGGAAGGCGTCAAAGAGTGGTTACAAATGGAACTTTTAGTAAATGGACTGGATCAGGTGTACCCCAGAGTAACTTCTAGGACCCATAGACCCATATCACTCAATGTCCAAACAGAAGATTTTGCCCGTCGAACCTCTCATTCAATGTGAGGCTGGACGGGCAAAGACAATGCAAAGACAAAGCCTTTATTCCCCAAGGACTCCAAAATGGCCGCCGAGTGATAAAGGTGAATTCCCTTTCTATTATTTGTTATTTATTTTGACATGCCAAATGTAATAGGCAATTTCCGAGTTTACTTCTTCCTCCTCTTCAAAGCGAGTCTAAGTGCGAAGTTTTTGTGATGGTAATTAGTTTTACTTTGCATATGAATGAAAACTAATTTTCATAAGAAAAACTTCACACTTAGACTCGCTTTGAAGAAGAGGCGAACATGAACTCGGAAATGGCCTGTTAGCAGTGCGACGCCGGCTATATTTCCTGACGATTCTAAATGTTATAGGATCATAAATAATGATGCTGATTTTTTGAAATTACAGCAGGATTTAGTTTTGCTTACAACCTGGTCCTTGTCAAATGAATTGTATTTTCAGCCTACAAAGCGCAGTAATCTGCGTATATCTAGGAACCGTATTAGTCCATATCGTAGCTATAGTATAAATTTTATAGATGTGGAGATTGTCTCAGATGAAAACGATTTGGGGGTAGTGACAGTAAATGACACCTCTTGGGAGGATCATATACTCATGATAGTTGTTAAGGCAAATAGGTTACTGGGCTTTATTAGAAGGAGCTGCGCAGGAATTGTTGAAGTTTTGCGCTGTTGCGTCTTTACTGTTCATTAGAGCGTTCGCACTTTTGCTATTGCTCTCAGTTATGGGAACCTCAGTCTGTTATCAGCAAGTTATTCCTAGTTCAAAAAGTGCAAAGACGAGCTACACGCTTTATACTAAGGAATAGTAGTAACTTGTCATATAAGGATCGTTTAATCAAACTGAAGTGATTGCCTTTAATTACTGGCTTGAATACCTCGACTTAGTTGTCTTTTTTAAATGTCTTCATGATGGACATATAGATTTTATTCATAAATAGCGGTCACATTTATAATTCTTTTGTCCACGTGCAAATTAGCCTACCAAGCCTCATTTTAGAACAAGAATTATTTTCAATTCACTGTATGGTATCGAGGCTTGGTAGGCTAATTTGCAATTCCACAAAAGAATTCTAAATTGACCGCTATTTATGAATAAGGTCTATTGATCTAACTCGCTCGTGCTCATGCGTGCTCAGGTATGAACTTAAAGATAACTAATAACCGTACATCAATTTTTGGGACTTCTATTTTAATAGGATAGCAATTTTGAGGATCGGAACAATATACCAGATTATGCTAGGCAGGTTAGGTCTACTGACTCTTTAAAGCGTAAACTTTAATCGTCTTATTTCAATAAGCAGCCTATTTAGGATATTTATAATGTTAAGTTAATATTCTAGGAGAAGGTTGGGTTGGTTCTTAAACCTAGTAGGGGACTTATGTCCTATTGGTTTTGCACTGCATAAATAAATAAACTTTAATCGTCTTATTTCAAGAGACTTTATCGTTTTTGATGGCGACAACTTTCATACCTTTAAAATAATTTGTCCTAAATGTCGCCGGGTAAATACCTTTGCTGCGTGAAACTTGTTAATAAGCAGCCTATTTAGGATATTTATAATGTTAAGTTAATATTCTAGGAGAAGGTTGGGTTGGTGCTTACAAACCTAGTAGGGGACTTATGTCCTATTGTTTTTGCTTTGCATAAATAAATAAATAAATAAATAAATCATTAAATCACTTAAATTTGGATCAAGGTCGAGATTCCACCGTGCTTTAATGACCTCAGTGATGATTGAACGCCTTGACAACGCGAGTTTAATTAATATTAGATCGTATAATCACTCAATAATTCATGACCAATAGCCAGAAGCCTCATGTTATTATGGCTCTTACTTGGGCATCGGGCTGCCATGCGGCAGGATGCTTGGCTGGAGAAATTGCTGCCTTTGTAAACCGTAGGTCCAGCTCTGTAAATATCTTCCATTTTCATAACATGTAGGGGATGGAGTTCCCGGTGTTGTAGCTGTCCTTTGCCGGTGAGTGTATATGGGTGAGTGGGTATAGCAGGTCCACATCAGCTAAATAGGTGCCAAAACTTCAACTTGCTCAAACAAAGAAACTTGCCTGTAACTTTTGAGAACTTTCGATTGTTTTAGTTAATATGTGGAATATTATTGTGAAAAAGGAGGAACTACGTACCGTGAACCGAAGTATTCTATACCTCAATACAAATGCACCCATGCCACTGATTTCTTTATTCAAACAAGGACTTCTTAAGACTAATTTGCACGAAGATAAGCTAATTAACAAATCGAAAGTGGTTCAGCGTTGTCTGTACTCTTGTCGACAACGATATTCGCCATCACAGTGGTGAAAATGTTGTGGACTTACGAGGCGCAGTCGAGTGAGTCGACAACAAATTCAACATCATGACACAAGTCTACAACACACATTTTTACAACTTTCTTGCAATATGATTGTTTTAGTTCCCAAAATGGATGTTCCTCGTTGGCTATTACATTGCGTGACAAATTGACGCGTACAGCGTTGTTTGGACTCTTATCGACAACGGCTAATTAGCCAATCAGATAGCGAGATTACAAGCTATTTTGGTAAAATAGTATATCATGATCACTGCCCTCTTTTCTTTTTGCATTTTCAATAAAATTTCCTTTATTCCTTGGGGTGCAGGGGTGGCCCAGTAGTGGGAGCATTCGCCTCGATCCCAGCAATGTTGCTCGAATTAAATTCCCAGGCTCTGCGCTATACGTAGGTTGGTACTCCGGTTTTTCCGTCTCTTCAAAAACCAACATTTGTTAATTTCAATTTACAGTGTCCCCAATTAGTGCTCGAGCGCTAGAAGATTAGACACTTAAATAAACACCCGAACCTTTCTTTTCCTTTCCTTTTTCCTTTATACAAGGCAGATTTGAGATCGTAATTTTTTAAAACTTCAATATGGTCGCAATTGGCGTTGTGACCTGTTTTGATTGAGTGAATTCACAGTCACCTTGACCGAGATTTTCTCACACCCTTTCACGCGTTGACTAGATGTGCTTAGAGTGAGCATATTCACAGTTCTGAGGGCAAATACTGAAATATTCGCAGAGATTGCAACTGGCGGATAGTGGCTCAGTATCCGCCAGATAAAGTTATAATGGCATTCGAACAACTAGTTCAATTCAAAAGGTAGGTACTGCAACCGGAAAAAACCACTATCCATTGGATAGTGCTATTGGTTTCACTATGACTTATCCACCTTTTAGAAGTACAAAAATAAGGGCACTCATGTTCTATTTATTTTCTAGCGGCGGTATCTGATATTTCGTGAAGCCAGGGAACATAAGACCTCCCACTGATCTGCTCCCAACCGTTTACATATGCCACAGTGTATTTGTTCGACCAAGAAAAATGATCTCCATCTGAATGACGAACTTCTGGTAGTTTTGTAGTGTGATTGTATCCCACGGGTTCTGCGATGAGGTACGAAAATGAATCGAGACTGTACTCTATTTTTCGACCGATGATCGTCGATTTATCTTCGGCTGTGACTCGGATCTCCGTACAGGCGTTCGTTCCGAGAAATAAGTGTAATAGCACATGAATCACACTTACAATTCTCATATCGATCAGATTCTTGTTGTCAACAATCTAAAAGATAAAGAACAATTATGTGGGTTAAATGGAACAAGATTAACCACGCAAGCTTTCATTGCGACTCAAGATGTTCGTCTCTTACACTACATGTTACAGTATTAGGCCAAAAATATATATATATATTGGCTAGGTACGCAATGCGTACATGTGGATAGCCACTTCGACACCCTACTAACAATGGAGGGTTTTAGTACGATGTCGCTGTCATTCCGGTTCTCACTATTCAATAATCTGCATTGAAATAGTAGACTTTGAAAATCTGAACGAAAATTTGCGGCAACAGTCCATAATCATGATGAATAAAATGCACCTCAACATTGCTGATTTAGTGTCAATTCTATATCAAATGTCATTATGTATACGAGGTGCCATATGCAGTAATCATTTACATAAAACAATTTTAATTACCATGAATTTAGTCTAAAAGTCTCACTTTTACCTCTGTCTGGTATCAAAATTGTATATACAGTTACTGCAAACAAGAAGATTTCAAAACCGAATGCAAGTAAATGTGCTTAAATTATTAAATGGTTTAAGTACAACTGCAGGATTTTGCATGAAGGAATAAGAGGTTTTGTATGAAGATATTCACAATCAAATTTAATTGGCATTAATAAAGAAGGCTTGCTTGTTTGCTTATCATCCAAAATTATAACAATCTTCACAATTTTATTCATAATTTAAATAATATAAGAGACTATCACCAATTATAACCTGTTTATAAGTGTGGCAGTTTTTTGATATAATGAGCACCAAAACGTGTAGCATAACCTTTGAACAGTTATGCTCTACCCTCATTCTATTCCCAGCTTCTCACACTAAAAGAAAACAGCCTTTGGATCAAAATCAAAGCTGAAAATTTTGCTAGACAGGTGTTCAAGCAATCATTCTTTTGAAATTTGAGGGAAAAAACGAAAGGTTTTTTTTTTTTTTTTAAATTATAGTAGCACTTTAATAGTTTCTAAAAAAGAAACTGGGGGATAAACTTTGGTGACGTTCAATCACGAAAAATTGGCTTTATAAAATTTACGAATTCGAATTGATGAAGATAAAAGAATTTGTGAGCTGAAGTTTTGTGGGCTCGCCCATTCGCTCTGACAAGGGCTTATGCTCGAAACTGTATGGCGAAAGCTCACAAATCCTTTTCACGCTGGTTAGGCCCCATTGAAATGTCACACTTCTGCCGTGTCGAACTCAATTGAATTGAGTTTGACTTAAGTTCGATAAAATTTCGACATCTAATTCAGACGTCGAGTTTAATTGTGCCGCATTTATTTCATAAAACGTTGTCATGTTCAATGCTAGCTAATGCTGCTTCAGCGCATGCGTACTCAATAAGAAATTATGTCCACACATTACAATAATATATGCACTTGATTCGACACGGCAGAAATTCGACGTTTGAATAGCCCTTTTCAAGGTTAGTTTTTCTCATTCGCATTACAATACAATCTAGCATGCATGTGAGGCAATTTCGGGCTATTTTGTAGTTTTAACCCGAAATTGCCTCACATCCACATTAGATTACATTGTAATGCAAATAAGAAAAACTAACCGTGAAAAGGGGTATTGGTGCCGCTTTTTTGCGGCAAGTTCGACACAGCCTTTACTCACACACCAAACATGCATTAGGGACTAAGAAAGGCTGCTTTCTTCGGCAATGCTTTCACCGATTTGAGAAGTACAACCAAGGACTCACAAGAACGGTAATTGAGGGAAATTTGATGGATCAGTTCGATCTTTCGCCAGAAGAATTGAATGAGTAAACTGAGAGTATTCATACAAACTACTAATCTATGTAACAACAAATATGAATCTGCTTTATCACCAATGATTACACACTGGTTAATTCGTTACAATGATCTTGTGTTATTTGCATCATGGTCACAGCAAAGTTTTGGGAGTGGCATGCACTATAGGAAACATTGCAATGCAGTTGACCTCTGAGGTACACCTAGAGCGTTGAAAAGCTACTGTTTGTGACATTTTTGTGGATTAATCGTCACCAGAATCCAGTATCTTTTCCGGCAAGCCAAAGACAACGTAGGGTTTCCCAGCGAACTAAATACGAATAAAAAGCAATGAATTCAACCAGCGCTAAATCGCGTTCCCTTCAATTTCCAACCTAAATAAACAGCCTCGACAAGCAAAAGAAAATACACTTTTAGTAGTTTGGTAGCTCTTATCTTAACCCACAAACCAGACAGGGTTATGATTTGGGAAATGACAATTACCATGCCAGAAGACTTGAACCCTCCTTACCTGGAACTGGGTCGATTCCTGTTCTACCCGATGCGATGGTCCATGGGAAATGATTTCGTGTATTCCTTTTAAATGCATGGTGCCACGCTCCAAGGCTTCGCGACAAAGTAGAAACTCAAACGGGACCCGCCCTTTTGGTCATTAGTTCTTTCACAAAGAACAAACAAAGATTGTTTAACATTTTGTAAAAATACAAAAGAAACCTGAACGCCAAGAAAAAAAATTCTCATGCAATGGGTGCAAATAACAAACTACTGTTTCATTGCACTTCTTTGTCACAGCGCTTTGATCTCAAAATAATCAGTTATTGCATGGAAATCATTCAATGCGCGAAGAGAGAGTAAATCGTCATTTACTTTCACAAACAAATCCTTATTACGTCCTTCACTATTAACAAGATTTATTTAAAGGATATAGGCAATAAAAAGGACACAGTAGTAAAGGTTTTTTCCCTGTAAAAAAAAAAAAAAAATGACCTGGTGAGGCCAGCTACTTCATCATGTTCACGAAAGCGAGTTGCGTGAAACTGGTTTAATAGACCAAATCGGCGACCTCAATGTTGTACGAAATTCAATCTCCCGGGGTTAAGATTCTTGGTGCATTGTATTAGCATTATAATGTAGCATTCACATTTCAAGGGTTTAAACTGGGAACAACATTGAGTTGGCCGATTTGGTCTGTTATGTTAATCGTTGAAAATGGCGGGTATAACATTGCATTTCAAAACTAACCGGGTGTAGTTCTTCCTTTCTTTTGCATTGCCTTTTTGTACTTTGTTGTAAATGCTAGGCATAAATTTTTGTTGAAAAAAAAAATCAAATTAAACTTCACCTGCGAAGGACAAAAATCACAACGACGGGTGTATATTGTGGAAACATTTTTTTTTCAAAACTGTGCGGTCGCTAATCATGTAAGCAAAAACAATCAATAGTCCTACAACAGAAACAGCTTCTGTCTGAAGAACTTGAAAATGTTTCCATGTTTCCCTTGCCAGGGCGCTTCCAACAACATTTTTTTAAAATTACACTCACTTACTCGGAACACATTCAAAAGGGTTCATTATATGAACTATAAAGTAAATTAGAGTGAAGGCTACATGTAATAACCAAAGGGGCTAATCGCGACAAGTGGCCTGTTAAGCATGGATGAAATATAATATTTAATTGGGAAGTTAAAGAATTGGACCCACAGAAAAGATAATTATAAATCGCCCGGTGTGAAGGAACCCGGAATGCAGTAAATGTGAAGCTTGAGAATCCGGAATCCAGAGCGTGGAATCCGGAATCCATTCCAAGGTTGTATGGAATCCAGAATCCACGGATTTCGATGGAATCATAAGGATCCATTTCGGTGGAACCGTTCAGTTTGCAATCCGGAATCCACGGCGTACGAAACATTGCGTACGAAACTTAAACTGTTGACAGTACGAACTCCGCAGTTTTTTTCAGACTGAAACCCCCGATACAAAAGCATTTAGAACAATTCGCTTCTTTGAGGCTGTTCACATGGAAAGAGGAAGATCCTGACACAATGTTAACTAGATGCACCCAAAACGTCCATAGGAGGAAATGAAAAAAAAAAAAGCAACAACAACAACAACAGCATGGTTGCGGCTGGTCTTTCAGTAGCTTCATTCTACCATTCATATAAACTACAACCCTAACATAAATTTCTGCAGGTAAACCACACGAAAACTAACCATCTCAGTACTACGAACTTTCTTTTTCACGCAAACAGCCCCTACAGCTTAGTGTTTTTTCGTTTTCTAACGAAATCCGTCCCCGGCCAACTCCTCGTCAAGATATTCATCTCATGTTCAAGATTCTATTGTGACTTTGCGGTTCGAAAGTACTTTCGGTGAAGTAGCACTGTTGTGACGTTTTCTGCGTATTCTTGTTCTTGGAAAACGAACCATTAGTAGTGTTTCTTCCATGATTGTGGCCTGTATCTGAGGCTGCTTGTCATCTGGTTGTGCGACAAGGACATAGCGACTAAAACGTAAAGCAAAAGAATATTCGATGAGCGTCCATAGTAATGATCTTTATTTAAGTGTCCTCTGTTTTTAGTTGTGAAAATACATTGTTCGTGGTTAGTCTTACGAAGCTCGTTTCATCCCGACCAAGGGACTCATCAGAGACCTTCTGCTTGGCAAACTCCTTGGGCATCACGCCGAAAGTCCCGTTCGCTAACAAAATGATGACAGCAATCTCGAAGTATATCGCATAAGGGTTCCAGACGGCACAAATTCACGAGTAAAAATTGACAAAAAAATTGACAGTTACTTGTGAAAATACATCGTTCGTGAATTTGTACGGTCTGCAATCCTTGTGCGATATAAGATGAGATTGCTGTTATCATTTTGTTAGCGAACGGGACTTTTTTTGTCAACTGTGTTGAGCGCTAGGGAACTAATAGGCCATTTCCGAGTTCATGTCTGCTCCCTCTTCAAAGCGAGTCTAAGTGCGAAGTGAAGCGAGTCTAAGTTGCGAAGTGCACATATGAATGAAACTAATTTTTCATAAGAAAAACTTCGCACTGAGACTCGCTTTGAAAATGAGGGCAGAGATGACAACTCAACTCAAATGGCCGATCTGGGGACACTAGGCAGAATCAAATTATATCAAGAGGTTGGTGTTTTGAGGAAAGGAGGGGAAAACACCAAATACCCAGATACAAAAACCTCGCGAAGCAGGGGAATGTAGAGTAGAAACCAAAACAAACTCAACCCACATATGATGCCAGTTGGTCGTGGGGAATCAAACCACGGGCCACAAGTGGTGGAAGGCCAAGTGCCCTCACCACTGCGCAATTCGTGCATCATCTAACAGAAGAGCATCCATGTACGAGGTATTATTTAAGTAGGGTTGTAATGACACTAAGCAAGAATGATTATCGCAGTTGAGAGCAACATATACATAAGTAGTTGCTAAGAAAAAAACTGACAAAAAATCCGGGACATAAGAGTAAACACAGAGCTCAACGACCTTGCGATTGCGCTGCACGCACTGCTCTACCCCTATGCCTGAAGCTATCTAGCTGTCTCGGAGCACTTAGTTGTAAGAGGTACACGTGCGATGAATGATGAGATATAGGTAGAATTTTTTGCGTCATTAGAATAGGGCTCTCGTGAAAGTTCTCTAATCATCAGCCGAAAATAAAGTACTGAAGGATTGAAAGTTTCATTGCATGCTTGAGGCTATCGTGGAAAAATTTGAGGGCTTTTGTAAAAAAATTCGATAAATGTTACAAAAAATGCATCGGATCATTAGCGCTTTTGCCAGCCAAGAATTTATCAGTTTTTGATGGTTAATAACAAAATGGCTCGTTATCAAAGATGAAAGGCTTAAATTGGAGATTTAAACTAAGTTTTAAAACAAGTTCTTTACGTTTTAAGTGAATTGTCAAATAGTATGATGCCTTCTCACGGTTCTATGTAGGATTTATCGTTTTTGGGGGATAAGTACCCGAGTGGCCGCAGGCCACGAGCTTCCTAGGGGGGTCCGGGGGCATGTTCCACCGGAATTTTTTTGAAATGAATTTGCGCTGAGATGGGCAATCTGGTTCATTTTGAGATACATTTTTGAGAATTGTTACAGGGGTCAGGGGTATTTTATTTAGTTTTTAGGTCGTGATCACGCTCTGACAATGTTACACTTAGCTGAGATATTTGCTAACGTTGACAGAAGAGTTTTTCCCGCACTCCAATTTATTAAATATTTATACATACTCGTTGACTTGTCAGTACACATGGAATAAAAAACAAACAAACTCAACAACGGGCACTTTTTCATTCCTTACCAATGCTCGTAACTACTGCAAAATTTCTAGATAACTGTAACCTGTAAATAGCCGAAAATCTGACTGCGGTAGATGCGGACTGTTAAACTGACAATGCGTCTAATCGAGTGTGAAAACAAATACTGGTAAACAAATCAATGTCAATTGATCTTTGGAAAATCTTCCTGATCACTTGAGGATCTAGATTGTACTTCCTTCTCTAAAAAGTGAATTGAAATTAAAATTGAATTCCAAAAGCCAGTTTGCGCTTCTTTAAAAACTTTTGTAATGATCAAACCACTGACTCCCAGGACATCCATCTGACAACTGGTCAGGACCTTCGATGCAACTGCGCATGGTGTATTCAAGTGCATCCGCACCGAGCCTACCGCGGAGCCTTGTTTTAATTAGCTTCATGGGGGCTGAGGGAACGTTTAACAGTGGCAGTTGTCACCGGTAAGTACATTTACAATCGCAGCTACCTTTGCCAAGTTCGGAAAAAAGAAGCAGTGGCAATGTCACTTCGATAGTTATCACTGTCTATCAATGTCGAGAGAACTTGTTGTAAGGGGCTGTCCATAAACCTCACAAAAAAAGACTCAGCGAAACAGCTTTCATTCTGATTCCGTATCCTTAGCGTTAATGTCAGGTTGTGAGACGCCTATTTCTCCCTGAAATTGGATCTTTGTGCGACACTGTAGAAATTGATTAGGGTTCGTATCTTTTCTATGTCCATAGTCTGGCCATTTATCGTCAGTTGGGAGATGTCGTGGATCAAAAAAAGACAGCAGAGATAAGATCTGTAGAGTTCATCCTTCTATTAATGTGGTCAACACAAAGTTTGCAACGTACCGACGATAGGACCTTGTGAAGAAACAAGTTCTTTCTTCTTCTCTGTGACCACAATGTTCTTTGCTCCAAGTTGCGCATTATCAGGAACACTGAAGAATGATTCTTGAACCACGTGCAGTTTTACGTTCTCCTTCAACTCCATTAACCGTCTAATAGTGCTCTCAACCATTGCTGGTACGCTGGCTTGCAGTGCCGCGACAGTATGCCAGTACATCACAGAGCATTGTAGATACAAGCCACAGTCTTGTATTTGGTAGAGAGAATAGCATCCCCATGTGCTTTTGCGTCACCTGTCTCATCATAAATCTCTTTGAAAGTACTCACCAAATGCTCGCAAACTTAGCCGTACAGCACGCACTGCCCTTTCACGTGCTAACCATCGAGTATCGCTAGGTTTCTGCATCTTGACTTCAGGACACTGAAGCTCAGCCTGAAGACTCCTTTAGTTTTTCCGCTTTCTTGGATGAATAGTAAAATGCTTTCCAAATTGTTAATAGTATACCTAAGGCCTCGATTTACCTCTGCGTGTTCGCCCGCAGCATTTACAGCAGCCAGTTGCAATAGATGGCAACGACAGTGTACTAAATAGCGCTTGGGAGCATGCAACCTCAGGCGTGTCTGAACACCCAGTCTTGTTACCCGACATGGTGCTAGCACCATGAAAACCAAGACCACGCATTTTTCGCAAATGTGATGTTTTCTGGATTGCAAAAATCAGAAATATAACCAGCGATAGCTTCAGCATTAGTTTCCTTAGCTTGTATGACACCAAGTAAGTGTTCCACTGGCTTGTTGTGAGTAGCCAAACGTGCACACACTGACAGTTTTTTCCTAGGACGGGGCTATGACGGTGGCTTTCGTCTATCATCTCGAGTAATAGAGACGCTTCCTTTCAAACTGTCGAGGAGGCTGTTTTCCAGAGTCTTTTATGATGCTTGTAAGAAGTTCTACTATGGTGGAATATGACTCATAGTTGCATTACGTGGGGGCATGTTTCTGGTATGCGCTTTCAACGAGATATCCCCCATTCTCGTTCCCGCAAGGTAACGAGACCTTCAAATGTGGTGTGGGGGAATGTGGTGTTTTACAAGGAAATACAGTGATTGGATGAGCTTCTTCATCATTTTCCGTTTTTTTTTTTCTTTTCTTCTTCGCTGACTGTTAAATCAGTTCTATAACACCACTACGCTTTTCTGCAGAGAAAATACCCTTTTCTCTTACTGCTGCTAGATGCCATTCACTTTTCTCATTATTTTTCCAACAGGGTTGTAGCCTTTGCCCAGTTGTTTACAGACGTACCCATTCACCTTTAGCTTGTACAGGTACCTTCTCATAGACCTCGCAAACAGTTCATCCAAGAGTGTTTCTTCTTTCATGAAAAACGTCATAGGTTAAATTCTTCTTGTAGTTCGGCTTGTTATTCGTGCTACTACTCGATGTTTCTTCTGCAATCTTTCTGGTGGTTTTACTGCACATTTCAGATTCACCATGGTCCGTGTCTTTTTCTAAGTTGACCTGTGCTAGTCGAACTCGATGTTTGTGCCAACCTTTTCTGGTGGTTGCACTGCACAATACAAAATCATATTTCTGATGACGTGTGTAAATCAGCGTCTCCCTTCCGTGTTTTCTGGTTACAAATTTTTCCATGCTGTCCCTATTCAACTCATAAACCAGAATGTACAGCACAATACCCGAGCCCAGCTCTAAGGCCAGCAGTTTGTAATACTCCATGTTCCTTGTCATGTAGTGTCCTTAGAACACGGAAAAACTTACTTCATGCGCACTGACCTCGTCGCGTCTGGATGATTTTTTTTTTCCGATATAGTTACTTATATACTGGTCATCGGGCTCCTGTGGGAGTCTCATTCGCGGGAAATTCAATCTAAAAATAAATCGGTCTGTGAAAACGCCGTTATACAAAACACAGTAGAGTTTTAGGCTCCGGGTCATAGGTGCCTGAATGATATCAATGTTTTTGGGGGGGAAGCTGGGCATTTGGGGGTGGGGGGAGCTTCTACTCCTCAAATACCCTACATAGAACCCTGCTCTCTGAGGAAGCTCGTATGTTAATGAAACGAAATGTCAATAACGTCAGGAAAAATTCCCTTATACGAAAGACATACTTTAAACAGTGGATTGCAACAACTCTAGAGAATGATCATTGCAAATGAGAGCAAAATAAGCCAATGCAAATGAAGGCAAGCGTAGGCCTGGATTTCTTTCAAAATATATGATCTCTTTTTTTTGGGAAGAGGATCTTCGAATAAATCCCTTTCACGGTTTGAGTCTGACAAAGTGCGTGATGCATGCATACTTGTCCCAGAAGCACGACCCACTTCAAGTCTGGTGTCTTGATAGCTTTAAAAGATACAGAAAAAGAAGATATGCCAACTGAACACTTCTATTGGCTTACCTGCACTTGCTTGAGATCGAGGCTAACGGTGGGGGCTTGGGTAACACATTGACAACATCGGACACGTGATGATCGGATGTCTTCAGGTTAATCAAGTTCCTTGCCACTGGGTTTAGTCTCTGACCAATGGATTCCGAGCTAAGTCTAAGGCGGTATGGTCGTTCACTGGCAAATTCCTGTTCCTTTACGAGGCGGTTTTGGATCAGATCCGAAGAGGGAAGAGGTGTGGTGTAACGTGAAGAAGTTGTGGGTGGTGGTGTAATGAATTCGATGACCCCCTCAGATTTGGAAACTGTAGAAATACCAAGATTACAACTAAGATTACAGAACGCAAATTTTTGTTGGTAATATTAATTAATCGGTGAAACGGCCATTTCTCAGAAGCGCGTCCGCCATGTTATGACGTCATTACACACCGGGGAGTAACAGGAAGACAACGCACACAACATGGTGGACGTACAAGAACAAATAATTGAAATATTGTTGATCATTTGGGGAGCAGGGGTGGCGCAGTGGTGAGAGTACTCTCCTCCCACCATTGTGGCCCTGGTTTAATTCCCGGTCCCGGCTTCATACGTGGGTTGAGTTTGTTGTTGATTCTCTCCTTGTTCCGAGAGGTTTTTCTCTAGGTACTCCGGTTTTCTCCTCTCCTCAAAAACCAACACTGCCAAATTCCAATTCGATCCGGAATGCACGGACGCATGTTGAATGAGCTCCAGAGCGCTCTTAAGGTGTTCCGTGGGTAAACAAATTCCATTTCCATTTCCATTTCCAAACAAAATATAGGATCCGTTTCACCAAAAAAATGGACTCCTTTTCTGAGACAGGGTTGTCCTTGGTAGTGTTTGAGATAAACATATTGCTCTTTGGCAAGGCATTTTGGCTCTTCTGAGCATATTTTTCAAAATAACCATTTCGTACCATGCTCATAACTTAACGGCTCGAAAAAACATCACGATGGAAATAAAAACACAATCCATGATACCTTGTGCACATTCAAGATGGCTTGAATTTTTCCACTTCTCTCTCTGTTTGCTTTCAAGAGCTTTCCTTCTTTCTTTGGCGGTCTTTTGCCGTTCTTGTCTCAGTTCCTGTAACCGACTAGCTTTGCATAAAACAATAAAGTAATTTACTTTATTTGTCTTATAGATATTAGGTGCACCATGATTAGCCAATTAAGTGTCCCCAAATAAAACAAAAATAAAATCATCATCATTAGAGAACAGTATTCTGCACCATAACAGAATAAACTTGATAGTTTTTTTTACTTCGCTAGATTCACAAGGCTTGAGATACACGTCACAAACTGCTTTGAAAGGTAGAAACAATTCGCAAAGAATGCTTTATTTGTAAGGCGGTCAAACATCGGCATGAAAACGAAGGTTGACGTGAAGTCCGTAAAAAGTACTGGGCTTTCACGGGACGAAAAATTGGATTTGCTGCACATTTGATCTTTGGCAAAGCTTAAGTCAAATCTGGAATCGCTTTTGACTTTACCTTTGACGCACGTCAAACGTACGGTCAAATCGATTACCAATTTGCTTATGCCTTTAACCATGGTAAAGGTCAAGTCAAATTCGTAACAACTTTGACTTCACATTTGACGCGCGTTAAATGTGAAGTCAAATCTGAAGAGGCTTTGTGAGTTCCTTTGTTACTTGACAAAGGCGAAGACAAATACGATACCATCTTTGACTTCAAGTTTGACTATCGTCAAATGTGAAGTCAAATCTTAACAGGCTTTCCTACTTTGTTGATACTTGCATTGCCAAAGGAAAGACACAAAACCAAGGCAACGCTTTTGGGAGATTAAACGATTCGACAAATACAGAACACTGACCGTCGGAGAGTGTAAGTTCGCTTTCCTCCTTTACTCCCTCGGTGACATTTCTCCCATATCCCCTATCACGAACACGTACACATTCAATCTATTGCTTGAAAAACGTCTACCAGTTGCAAAACGTAGCCTGAGTTCACATTGTTGTCGATTTTCGCTTTTCCAAAATTCAATGAGCACTAGTGCCAAAATTCCGTCGACCTCAGCAAAGGAATGCTCCCCCCAACCCTACCTCTCTACAAGGTCCGAAGGAAAGACACTGGGGAGAGGGTTGATTCAAGAACTCCTTTTATGGGATATACAAAAGAGCGGGAAAATGTACCTTCCGAAAAGTTCGTCGGTAGCTTGTTCTACTTGTTGTTTTTTATTCTTTCGATATACTTGGAGCATCTCACTTTTGTGAAAACGTACAGCCGGGTAAAAATTATGTTTTGTGAAAGATAAAGGTCTCAGCCAAAGGATAATGAAGGTATGCAAGACCGGACACTGAACATACAACTCAAAACGGTATCGAAAATTTACTAGAGACAATACAAGCAAGGTCAAAGATAGCGATGGGAACGGGAGAAGACAGTGGAAAAAAAAAAAGAAGTTGGGTACGTATGCGTTATGACATTTAGTAGTATTCTATTTGGTTCACCTAACTCAAAAGCCAATCTAAAAATTATTAGTCTTTTTCATTCACTTTTCATCTCACAGTTCACAACAAAGCCGCTATGCTTCATACACGTAAGTCATCCTTTTTGCCGAGTGTAGGTTTATAGCGATTGAAGGATTATACACTTCGTGATTAGTTTCTACTTTTAAATAATGGCAGTAAAAGTGACAGATAATTTCCCAGCACGTTACACTGGATTTCAAAAACAGAGGTAGGGAAACTGGAAAAGAAAAAAAAAGTGACTATTTTTTTAATGAAACCGTGCACGAATTTCCCGCCACTCTGGCTGTATAGCACAATACAGAGGACTTGCATTGGTGTTCAGAATAAGATAAAATCCCAGAACATGTCTAACACCATCTTACATCTTTCTGTAATAGATCTCTGAAAGCTCTCTGTGTCAGATGTCTATTGCAGATCATTTGACTGAAAGTCTCAGAGTATCTGTTTCATTATTGGTTTTATTCCAGCCAATCTTCGAAAGAAATGATCCCCAAGTGCATGGTGAGTCTGCAATGGGTAAAAAAATAATAAACCATAAGAGCTTTGTTATAATAAAATGGATCTAGTTGCAAATAATCCTTTACCAAGCTTGCTGATCCAAGAAGGAATCAGGAAGATCATAAATTTTCACAATGAAATTTAAGACCATTTCGAATTTATACATCTTATACCTCTTTACCTCTATATATTATTATTTTCTTATGACTTAACTTTCAGGTAAAACCATCATGAATGTTAATATGAAGAAGTTAAATCAAAATGTTTGAGGGAACTCACTTTATCATCTGTACTAGAGAATGTTGTTCACCAAGTGGTGGTGAAGATAAATCTAGGGATCTTGGGTATTTCAGTATCAAAAAACGTTCTGTTTGATTATTAGCTAAAAAATCAAAGTAGCTCAGATTAACCCATTGACTCCCGGGGGTCCCCAATGACAAGTAAAATCGTCTAGCATTAGACAGAGTAAAATACTAAGTCTGACCGGTTTGCGTGTCGAAAGGTTAATTAAATTAATTAATGGGACATAAGTTTTCAGTGATTGATTAAGGAAAAATAAGTGTGACCCTGTCAATGTCTAATCTAATCCCCATGAAAACATACTGATTGTGACATTTCAAGTGAATGTACATGCAGAATGTATGTCTGATATATAACAATGAATTAATGACAGACATTTTACCTTTAACTTTAATTTGCAATTCATAAAGCCAGTAACCCCTCATTAGTACAAATTTAAAAGTAGTAAATACAGAAATATTGAAAATATTCAGTACCATGGACAAAGGCAAACAAGGATACATCGTAAGAAGTAAGATTATTCAAAAAATAATTTTACTATTTCTTTAAAACATGGTTGAAAATAATTGTGTTTTTAGGTTAGCCAATTATGTTTCAGGCAGGGGTACATTGAAACTTTGAAGAAGAAAACAGCAGAGATTCAATCAAAACACTACTGTCATTGCTTGAGGAGCATATGCATCTAAGAATGCAAGGCTATTTCTTAATTAAAGCATCCACATTTTTTGCAAACAATAGAGTACATGTCTGCAGTCATCAGTTATTGGCAGCAGTGTGCACCCTAATTAGATTAGTGCATTTGTCCTTTCATGAAGTACAGATGTGCACATGTCATATCACTATGCATTAATAAAGCACTACTTAATATGTGCATGGTATCAACTTTCTGTGGGAGAAATTAAGACCTCTTTTTATTCCCAAAGATGCAACGACAAAAACAGATCTGAGCAGGAATGCAGAACATTATTTTACACACACCAAGAAAACTACAAAGATGTCATGAGGTAATAGCCATTCTTACAGTACCCCATTCATTACTTACACGTGCATGTGTTATATTAACTAAAGAACCACTTACACCTAGCATAAGAAATGAGATACACAATTTGCTTTCTCCATTAAATCCTCTACCTCCATCTACTAGCAATAAGATAATCATAGGTTGTGCAATTGAATTAAATACTGCACTTCAAGAAAACACCTAGCAGCCTTTACTAAAATTAGAGTCCTAGTTAGAAGGCATATACTATTGTTATTAGCACACTCGTCTTTGGATTAAAAGGGTTAATTTTGTATAGGTTTTATCTTCAGGGCCTGTTGGTAGAACAAAAAGTTGAAGAAGGGAGATTGTCAGCTAGTAGTGTAAAATGAATGCAAACCTGTGTAATATTATATCGGTTTTAGGTGAGCTAAATACTCATTTTCTCAAAACTACACTTGCGATAGGGTCTGTAAGAAGAAAATCGTTACTAATTCTCTCATGCCTGTAAGGCTGCAGTATTTGCTCTCAAATATTAGAATACATTTTATTTGGTTCCTGCTTAGGCTCGATTTCCGCCGCTCACTCGAGTTCGGGTATCCTCCCCGAGAAGAGACGGCTGGACGCGTGAGCGATAGATTGTGTCTGTGACGTAATTTCAAAATATAATTTATGCGAAGTTAATAGTTGCTGGGAAATAGCATTAGACATCCCAAAAACACTGATTTAAAGACAACAGAAATTACATAACAATGCTTAAAACGTCTGTGTGATGTTTCCAGATGATACGAGCTTGAGTTTTTACTTAAATGATCAATGTGAGTTTGAATTCAACCAGCGAATCATCAACGAAATCTTCGGCTTCTTTAGCTCTCAGTCGACTTCATCGGCCCCCTCGTTTTGCCAGCAATAAACTCAGCAGTACTTTCAATTGATCTTGAGGCATTTAACTTCCTCTTACATTAGCGAAGTATGAGGAGAAAATTGCAATAGCAATGGATTTGAAAGCTGTATTTTCACCTTGGCGCCAACTGGAAAATCATTGAAGCTTGCGAACTCAGGCGGTAGAAAACGACACAATTCCCATTCTCCAGCTTCTCGAACACTTCTCGTTGTCGCAATCTTGGATGTTTCCTACCTTAAAAGCACTGTAAACCTCGAACAGGCCGGGTCAAAGAATACATTCGCAGCTAAAACATATAATTTATGCCAGACAGATTTGTGCAGGCGAGTTTCTGATTGGCGGAGATTAACAATGGCTCACCTCACGCGTCCAGCCGAGTGAGTGAGCGCTTGCTCATTTCCCGAAACAGCGGCTGGTAATCGAGCCTAGTTCCTGCTTTGCCGGGTTCCCTTTGGTGAAGACTTTGAAAACTAAAGAAATTAATACACTGAATTTGTAAAATCAATTTAACTACCCGACATGACAACTGTTAGGTAGAAAACCCCACCCTTTACCCTTGGAAAAGGTTTGCGGTTTACTGATTAAGAATGACATCATATTGTCCTCGATCCAGCGCTCTAAGGCTCTTTTTATACTGACCATCATCAGTATAAATCCACTTAAAATGAGAATTGAATTTCTGATAGTAGCAGCATTAGTTTGAAATGAAATCTTCACTGCTGAGCCGCTAAACGAAAATGATAGATTTGTACTAGCAAAATATTCTGCACTTTTGCCTACAGTATAAATTACCCTTGTTGAAAGGGGGCATCTTGGGTTATTTGCAGCGCAGGTTCCTTCCCCAATATTTTCGCAAGGAGTGTCACCAGATGCAACGTTAATGCGCATAACAAATTTTTCGTTCCACCACAGGTAGCCCAAGCTTGATATATGTGTATCTGTACTGTACTTTTTTATGCAAGAGCAGAAATATAGGGGTTTGCACGGGGAAAACGCCTTTTCTCAAAATTTAAAAAGTATTTACGATTTATAAAAACAGCTTACCTCGCTTCAGTCTTCTGTTTCTTTGTCTTTGGTACGGTTTCTGGGTCAATTAAGATCGATTTAGGTGGTTTTTAGTTCCTCCTTTTTTCCCTCTCTATAGAAGAGGGACCGAAAACCACCTAAACAGCTCTTAATGGACCCAGAAACTGAAGCAAAGACAAAGAAATACAAGACTGAAGCGAGGGAAACTATTTCTTATTTTAAAACGTAAATTTATACAAATATGTTTTTTACTTTTGCGAAAAACCATTGTCCCATACAAATCTTAAAATTCCTACTCGTACATAATATAGTACAATCGAGCTTGCGCTACCTATGATAGGACACAGAACCTTATGGTTTACTGATACTCTCGATTTGTTTGTGTCTTTTCCTTTGTGTGGTTCAGGAAGGGATTTGCATCATGGAAAATTAGTTCGATTAGTCCGT
>NC_090875.1:11010560-11015560 GCF_036669935.1 Montipora foliosa | reverse complement strand
ATCAGAACAACAATAGAACTGACGGGTCATTTTGTCTTCCCAATTTCATACAATTCCTTATTCAATGTCATGGAGTTGAGTGTCGTCAGTATTTAATTAAATCCAAAAGATCGAAGTTCTTTCAAAAATGTATAATTTTGCATCTTAGCATTACTAGGAGCGAACAACAGCCCTACATTCCTGTCACGGCGTTTTCACAGACCGATTTATTTTCAGATTGAATTTCCCGCAAAATGAGACTCCCACGGGAGCCCAATGACCAATCACAAGAAACTAACTTGACGTCATAGCGTTACTGAACTGGAACTGCCTTTTCTGCGGACGGGGAGAAGACTTTAGTGTTACCTACCTCTTCCGGTTCTTGAAAAACAATGCCAGATTGCATGGCTCGGTAACCATCCAGAAAACCTCTGAAAATGAAACGCAACATCAAGATTTTCATGGTTTTGTGACTAGCGGAAAACCGACGTTTGTGATTTTGCTTAAGTTTAGTGGAGGGATCAAGAATCGTGTTAATCTCGTACCCAGATCTCCCACGGTCATACGGAAGGGAGATCTGGTAAAGTTCGATTTCGAGCATGCTCAGTGCCAGCGAGGCCCGAAATACGGGCATTTCTATCACTGCGCATGTTCGTGCTCTCTGTTGTGATTTTGGGTGATTTTGCGGAATAAACATGGATCTCAAGAGTATTCGTGAAGAGATTCTTTTGGGTAGAGGACAAGGAAACCTTAAACTTAAGCCGAAACAGAGAGAAGCGCTACAGGCGATTGTTTTTGAACGGTCGAGATTGTTTAATTGTCGGAGCAACTGCAGAATCAATGAAACGAGCGCTTAGCCGTAATCAATAAACGAGCGCTATTCTCTTCACACGACCTCGTGCAAAGTGTAGCTGGCCAAACCTTAAATTGAAAGCCAAAATGTTAAAGACGGTTTAGGCCTAATCACTGAAACGAACGCTCAGGATTCACACAATCTCGTGAGAAGTGTAGTTAACCAAACCGTAAATTGAAAGCGTAAATGTTAAATAGTGCTTAGACCTAATCACTCCAACGAGCGCTATTTTCTCGACACGATCTTGTGAAAAATGTAGTTAATCTAACCTTAAAATTCACAATTGATCACTACTTAATTCGCAAGTCACGCTTTAAGAACGAGGAATACTGTTTTGAATAAATAACATACTTCATCTTGAATTATTGGTTTCTGCGTACCGCGTAGCCAGCTACGCAGAACTTTATTCGAGTGGCAGGGTACGTGGGGCTTTCGTTGGTACCATTTACACAAACGTCGCAAATTTTTAGAATGATTTTCCTCAACTGTAGAGCTTTTCCGGCGTCGGAAATAAAATAAAAACTTTCCTCCGCACAAATGGCATTTATTCAAAACAGCACATGCACTTGCGAAAACTAAGCCTTCACTTTACCTTCAATAAGTGTCCCACGAAATAAGCAAATCATTTTAGATTGCATTGCTACAACCTTTTATTTAGCAGCCAATGAAAAAAGGTGTATTGTCGAACTTTGCAAGATCTCACATTTCCAGTGACAGAGTGAGATCTGAGTACGAGATTAGAATCGTGTTTGTCGCCACTCCAGCTGGGGTTAACCTTCATTTTGCAAGACCACGCATGATTGATTGATTGATTGATAACACAATAGACAAATAAAGAAAACAATTGAACGAAGCCTTACAAAGATCCAGCTGAAGCATGTGGAACGGATCCAATAAAATTAGATATTTTAATTGAAGCCGGGTAGACATTGTCGACTTTCGTTCCTATTAATGTGCCGCTCAGAGCCTGATTAGCCGTAGAAACAAAGAGTTCTTTTGTTCCAGTCGTTATCACATTTGAATGACAAAAGGTGTATCTCTTAACAGATATCGTCTATGGACGAATGTGAAACAGTGCGAAGTGGTATCCTGGGGCCCGTTTCTCGAAAGTCCCGAAACATTTCGGGCGTATTAGTCAGTTGTTTCTTCGGGTCTTGTAAATCTGTCTAAGGTGATTCCTTGGTTTTGCATTTCGCAACCCTACTTCGCATAATTTCTTGCGTCATTGGCGCGCGTATAAGCTCGCGTACATTGATAAAATGGCGGATTTTCGTTGTCGCCAAGCTTAATCGGACAAGGAATGGCTATTTTCTCCTGAACGAGCACGGTGCAGCTCCTCAAAAACTGGGCCTGTGTAACTCACCATAGAATTATCTATGTCTGGAAGCTCTATGTCTGGAAGCTCTTCACTTCTCTGTGTTTTTCAAGTTTCTCCATTATTGCCGTTTGTACCATCGAATGCAGAATTTTGATCTTCATTCTGAATCTTCTTCTCAGTATTCCATACTATTGTCTTGCCACCTAATTGCGTCTTGGCTCTGTTACCCTCGGTGGCTTTGTGAGTCGACAGCGCAGGTGTTTTTTCCTGTGGACCCCCTTCATCTACGGGTAAAATGGAACACTAAAGTCACCCAAGCGAGTAATGTGAGAAATACATGAAAGATATTGTGCATCGTCAAATGGGACCTCGGAGAAATCCGAGCCCCAGATGGGATTTAAACCCACCACTCTCGGTGATATAGTACGGATGTTCTAACTACTGAAATACTGGAGACTCTGTGGTAAGCAAGGGTGAAATGTGGGTATAATCTTACAATCATACTATAATACTATAATTCTTTATATAATAACCCAAGTTACCATCGCATTTTGATTGGTTCTTGCCTATGATCGATAAGAGGACCGACGCAGGATTGACGTCACCATCAGCTTTCATGCAAATAAGGTATAATTCTTTATTATATAAAACAAATAGACTCCATGTTGCCGTGCGTCTGTTCAGTAATAGATCACAGAAGACGTCAAAATCTGGTAAGCAAATCAGTGATACACTAGGCTATCGCCTCGTGTGCCCCTTTTTTGTTCTTACCACATTTTGACGTCATCTGTAATCTATATATTACTGAACAGACGCACGGCAACATGGAATCTATTTGTTAAATAATACTAAAGTCACACGATAATTCTTACAAATGTCTCTTTTACTGTGAAGCTAAAGCCGGTTACACACAAGGAAGTTTTCCTTGACAAGTTTTATTTACTGGAGAGTTAAAAAAAAAAAAAGCTTTCCTTGTTTAGTGCTCTTGTTCAAATGCTAGCATGACAAGTAGCAGAACTTGCTGGTCTATACGGGTCGCAAAGGAAAACTTGTCAAGAAACCGGAGTAATTGCGGGGCGCTCAGTGGTCTTGTTCTCGTACTTGCTACATCACTCTTCCCCTGGAACCCCTACGCTCAAGAGAAAGCTAGCCTGCGTAGGAAGTGTTTCCGTGCGGGGAATATGAAAGATTTTTGTCTCGCCCATTTTTCGCGCGGTCAAAACATCAAAAAATATTTCATGTAAAATAAAACTTCCCCACGGAAACGCTGGCTATGTAGGCTAAGAGAAACCTTGTGGAGTACCAAACTAGATTACTAGAGGGATCGACACAAGAAACCTCTTAAGAGCTGAATTTCCTAATTTAGATATTGCTGCACTAAAAGGTAAAAGACTGCATATCTTTATGATTAAGTTTGGAATCGTAACTGAAAAATGTACTTTTGAAAAATGTTTTTTTTTTCTTTTTTGGCGTCCCGCGTTTTCGGTTTTCGTTGTCCTCTGCGTACTTGTATCGCTGGCTTCAGTGAAAACTTCTCAAAGCAAACTCGTTTATTTGTTCACACGAGCAAATAAAACTTGTCAACGCAAAACTCGTCAAAGGAAACTTGTGGCATACACACGACCCAACGAAAATTGTCCATGACACTTGCCGAGGAAAACTACAGTAGCTCGTGCTTAACCTGCTTAACGGTGGTCCGTGTTGCTTTTTCGTTAATGAAGTTTTTAATCATTGTGCATAGATTTCTAGTGTATCATTTTACACACTTGTAATGCACAGCCATCATTTTGGGGTTTGCACAACGCAATGTCCCCTCCTACCCACTCGAAAAAAGCATTGATCGGGAAATGGAATCTTACGCATGAAAGGAAGCATAGTAACAACAACAAAAAATGCTCGGGGACGAATCTTTAACTCTGGAATCTTCGGCCAGAGAAGTGGAGACACCTTGGTAGGATACTGTACCTTTCCCTGTTCAGCATCAGTTGAATTTGTTTGGTTCTCTTTCGTTTGCGCATGCACTCCGTTCTGTATCGTGGCAAGGGGTTCCTTTGAGAGCAAAGAGCCACCTGGGTTACTACCCTTGGACGGCGTTTCTCCTCCACCTTCTGGCATGTTCAGTACATGTGCGTTTGTCGTGGGCCGGTACGAAGCATCATCGTTCTTACTTTCGCTCTCAGCATCATCCACGTTCATGTCGTCTTTAGTTTCTGTGCTCTCGTTGTCACTCTTGTAACCATCTTGGTTGCCAGACCTTTCTATAGAATCTTCTTTTTCATTTTCCGTTGATTTCTTTGTTTTCTTTACAACTGGCTTTGGAGGATGTCTTGGCTAAGGGTAGAAAATGATATTTATCCCAGGCCCCTTTAAAGGTGTGTAGCTCTATCAAGCTGTTTAGCGCTATCCACCCTCTCACTGGTCAGGCAACATGGGATTTGGCCCTCATACTTGTGCGCACTATAATCGTCTTTGAATTAAAGGAATTTGTATTTGAAGTGCGGGTTATAGACGAAAGATTAAAGTAATAATCGCACTTATCGTTCATTCATCATTCCTTTCACGGAAACACATCAGCTCAATATATTGACCTGCTCCCAACTCTGTGGCTTCATAGCTCAGTTGGTAGAGCATTACACTGGCATCCTAAAGAGTCATGGGTTCGAATCCCGTTGAAACTGCCTGAATGTTTTATTTGTCTATAAGAGACAACAGACCATTTTCGAATCCTCACGGCTGGACTGGATCTAGCATGAAATGGAGGCTAATGCGGGCAAATCTTTTCACACACAAATTAATTTGCCCGTATTAGCCTCCATTTCATGCTAGATCCAGTCCAGTCGTGCCTTAAAT
>NC_090875.1:11003060-11005560 GCF_036669935.1 Montipora foliosa | reverse complement strand
ACCTTGGTAAATGTTTCGTCGTCAAAAACCCCCACGCACTTGGCTGGAAATGAGCACTTTCTGCTTCCGATTCCACGATAGCTGATGAAAATAACAGCTGTTGATTTCAAAATTGGTGACGGAGCCTGGGTCCGAGGTCAAATTAACTCCACCCAATGAGGTACAGTCATTTCATGTACAACACTTACCCGTTCGGCTTCGAGAAGCCGCTGTGGGGATGGGGTAAGTGTGTTCATTCCCTTCCTACGCGTCCTTTCGTCTCCTTTATCTCTTACTTCTTTCACTTTTTCTGGACCCCCCGCTTCTTTTTTCCTTGTAAACTTCCAGCTTAATCCCAACTCATCCTATTTCATGCCCCTTAATTTTATGTCTATTTCTTCTTGGTTTGCAGGTGTGTACGTCCCTCTACCCCTAGCTAATACATCCTTTCCTTGTCTTACACAACTGTTATGTATCCTCCCACTCAAATCCTCGACAATTGCTACGTGATCTCATGTGAATTTGAGCCCTCCTTTTTTTTTTCAGAAATGTTAACTAACTTCAAAATGATTGAATCTGAGGGAGTTGACATCGATGGAAATGACTTGTGGGTTCAAAGCTATGTTGTGTCTACCAGTAATGATTCTGCAAAAGGCTGGATGGATTATGAAAATGGAGTGGCAAAAGTTGCAATTTGATGCTGACAAATCGGACAAGTTTGCGATCTGAGTTCCGATCTGAGATCTTTTATGGATTGAGCAAGGTTTTGTGCTCCGTGCTCCAAAATACCTCTTTTTTCTCGCAAAAGAAAAGAGTTCCTAGAGACTAAATCAAGTGTTTTGGACAAGTTTCTCATCTCTGTTCTTTTTTTTTTTTTTTTGTGGAATTGATGATTACTACTTCCCCGCCGACTCAGCACCACAGTTTCTTTAGAAACTACCCCCTTCATTCCGCTGATCCTTGTGCTCGTCGTTTCTACTACGGGCCTGATATTATGGATCTTACCCCCGTGAAACTGCCACTTACCCACAATCGGATCTGATCCTTGAAAATATAGTACTTTCCTCACAGACCATGTATGTTTTCACGAACAGGATTCAACTGTGTACGGGAGGGAAAAGTGGCAATTGCAAGAGGGCAGGATCCCTAATTTCAGTCCCGTAGTCGAAAAGACGAGCACAATCGCAAGTATCGGCGGACAACTGTTCGGTTTGGAAATGTAAAGAAAATCTTTCTAATTGGAGCCGAAACGATAAGGCTTTCAGGAACCTGATCAGACATTGAGCAACACAGACTATGCTCTTTTTGTTGGAACTGAAGACGGTTCAGGGACTCGCTTTTCAGCGAAATTAGGCTTTCGAGTACATTTCGCCGTGAATCACTCTATCCAGCCTTGACGTCGTCTTAGGAACATTACGACAGCCTCTTCAAGAACAACGTCCCAAAACAGTAAAATATAAAATAAAATAAAAAAATTAAAAAAGAAAAAGCTTGGTTAGACAAAACAAAATAAACAGGATGATTTAACGTTAACTTTATTTAATTCATTTATTTGATAAACTTTCGCTTTTTCGCTACTTTGCCGTGAAACTAACTCGAAAAACAAAACAAAAAAAATTGACTTGAACAGTGTTGTTGCTGACGTGACGCTTTTCACAGCCACTTCTCGCACGTAACGCGAGCTTGGACCACTAATGGGTGGGATGGGGGGGGGGGGGGTGGTGAGGGGTCATTGATTCCCCTCTTTTCAGGTCACTTTCCAAAAGTTCAAAAAAGGGTGAAAGTTTCCACTCTTTTTGTCCGGTATTAAAATATTTCGTATTGCAACTTCCAATTTAATAGTTGTTTTTTTGTTTTGATTTGTTTCTATTTTTTTGCTTTTTGGGAAACTGTAATATCAGATAAAAGCGAAAAAAGGTGTTAGCTCTGGGAGACCCAAGTATTCTTTTAAACAAACCCTGTATGTAGCATTCTTGAAATCAAATTGGAGTTTTTTTGGTTGTTTGATCATACGTTTCTTCTCTGATTTTTGTCTACAGCTTTTGTGCAACACTGACATCCATGCCACAAACGTATCTTTGAACGACTCCTGGGCATATTTTATTCGTCTCCATCCCAAACGATCGCGACACGTTGGGAAGTGGGCCTGTATGTATTCAATGTTGTGATAAAACGTAAACCTTTTGCACTCGGCTCATGGTCTTCCTATTTGTTCTTGCAGGACAACAATTTCATACAAAATTCAGTGATATATTTAACGATGCACCACTCACAAAAGCACCTCTGAGTGAAACTCTGCTTTTAGGTAAGATTAAAGCATCGACTCAAAATTTCGTCACAGGAAAGGAAATTTTGGCTGGTTGGCCTTGATGTACCTTGCCCCCTGAACTTTTTCTCACACTTAACCTCATTAATTTACATTGAACCAGACTTCGACAGTGTCGAAACCTGAGAATTTACCGGTTTATGTACATTGCAGAGCGTAAATTTATAAAGTTGAAAAAAATCATATTCATCTTTA
>NC_090875.1:10990560-10993060 GCF_036669935.1 Montipora foliosa | reverse complement strand
TATTATGTCGACTGCGGGACTGCGGTAGCAGGATTTAATGAGATATTTCAGTCGCCGGGTATTCTGAAGTTTAACCAGTTCTTGTTCACTTCGGCTCATAGATCATTGAAGAACGGGGTAATATACATTCAACTGTCCAGCTCCGTAGCCGCTTAGCGGCGTAGCCGCGTAGCCGCGTAGCCGCGTAGCCGCGTAGCCGCGTAGCCAAGTTGCCACGTAGACACGTAGCCCCGTATCCCCGTAGCCCCATAGCCCCGTAGCCCTGTAGTGTGTCTATTTCTTGTTCTAAAAACATAACAAAGAAAGAGCGTGCACAAACCGCGCAACCAAGTATCCGCATTTTAATGGGTACAACTTCGAGTGGCGGGGTATTCTGCAGTTAAGCCAAAGATTTGTTATTTAACAAAACTTTGGCAGCACTTATTCTTGACGAAAAGTTTGGACTGGACTGAAGTAAGCTTTTCGTTTGCTTGTAAATGGTACTTTATATTTATGCAGAATGAATTAATAAAATGCCTGCAAACTATCAGAATCCATATGTTTCAGGATCAAGGAAATAAACTGTATTCGTCAAATTCTCTGCTTACCTTGCCTAGTGTAAGCTTGAGTCCTATTTCATGGACTTAGACAAGATGAAGACAATTACGCGGCTCCCCTGTTAAATCTTCTCTTATTGTGAGAAGAAAGCGGCTCCTCTGTACAGTCATGCGATTTTTTAAAGCACTTTTACTTACTATTTCATCTACCATTTCGTGACGATTTGACCAAAAACGTACTGTGGAATATCAAACTAGCAAGGACGTTTATCTGTAATTTCCAGGAGATTTAGTACGATTCATTTCGACTCGTCAACCATTCTTCACCAAGAAATATCCAGCAAGTCGCACTGAAATCGTCACTAGTTTTAAACTAAAACCTCTTAAATGGTTTCATGGTCAGTTTTTGTGGATTTTTTCATTTAATGGCCTTACTACCCGTCGAACCCTGTACAAGTTATGTTCCTAAATTTCGTATTTTACGAGCGCACGGGTTGCTTACACGTTCTGAAAATTGGCTGTTGTTTTCGACAGCTTCTTTCCAACCGCTCTGCAATTATCAGCTAGAATTTGTCCGTAATTATAAGTTTCTTTTGTTCTCGAGGGTTTAAACAAATTCTCAGAAGAAACATAACCAGTTGTACACGGCTGAAAAGCTGCCGTTACAAATTTAACTTTAAAATCACACTGGCAAATTCTGCCTTGATCGCTTGGGTGTGTTTCGATTCCTCGGTGCCTTGGTTTGTTTTGACGGAAGTCAACTTTTGTTAACATGATTATCTGTTATTGGCTAATTTGTTAATAAGACGTCAATCAGCGTGTGTTAAGTCAACGATTAAAATGTGGGCGTTTTTCCGAAATAGGGGGTCTTGGAAGCGTTCCCTCGGTCTCTTTCCCCAACTTTCGCGCGGCCAGTTTGCGAAAAATCGTTTCGGAGCTCTTCTGTTGAACAGGAACGCTTGCTACGCAGGCTAGAAGCATAAAAACCCATTTTACTACTCTGTTTCTTTTTTCGTTACCAACCACCAGGTTCATTTTTATTTAGTCTTTTTGGCTTTTACAAACACATACCATGAGATTATATCTAAAAACATGGATTAAGTAAACGTAAATTACTTTATTTTCGGCAGAGCCCACTACTCAAACAAAAATGGTCAACAGATGAAAAGGAAGCTGTACTTAAGTATCTCTCCCACTGGATAGGGCAGAGACATGTTCCAGGAAAAATTGATTGCGAAAAGTGCATTTTTACAGCCGGTGCTACCCTTAAGCTGAAAGACTGGAGATCGGTGAAATATTATGTAAAAAGCCAGATTGACAAAAGGAAACGGGTATTTGCTCCTAAGAAGTAAGAACGTGACTGACTAGACCTCAGAGAGTTGCATCTAGGGAAAAGTGAGGTCATTTACTCAGTAGCTTAATTTTCAATGTTAAAAAAGTGTTGACGGGCCTGTGCGACTCCTGCCATTCGCAAGCGAATTTTAGCGAATTTTAGCGAAGCGTAGTTTAGCTCTGACTAAGGTGTATTTTAACGACTTTCCTTTGCGATATGATAGTATGGGTGGCTCCTTAAATACTTCTCTAAGGTGCGGTTGGTTTTGAATAAGGTGCCATTTCCCCATAAATATGTTCTTGAGGTTAGGTAAAGCCGGGTGGTATTGTGTAACAAAAGGCAATATTTTCTTTTGTGTGCTGTTGTCTTTGTTTTCAAGTGACCTCTCTCTATCCGTGAAGTTAACTTCAGATAGTATTTTTTCTGAAAATTTATTTGGGTATCCTCTATTCTTTAGACGTGTTCTGAAACTCTGCATGTTATTATTAAACGTCAAGACTGACGAATTTGTTCTTAGGAGGCGTAGCGCTTCTCCTTCTATGAATCCTTTCTTAACGCCTGGTGGATGACACGAATAGAAATTCGTGTATTGAAAGGTCTCTGTCTGTTTATAATGTGTTTGCACATAAAA
>NC_090875.1:10970560-10983060 GCF_036669935.1 Montipora foliosa | reverse complement strand
CCGCCAGACATACCGTCCACTCCGTCAAACACAACGGTTCACCTTAAACGGGGGTGTACCAACACGCCAAACTCGCCGAGGAATCGAACCTCGCCCCTACAAACACAAGAAAAAACGAGAATAACAAATAGACAATAAAGTTCGATTTCGAGCATGCTCAGTGCCAGCGAGGCCCGAAATACGGGATTTTCTATCACTGCGCATGTTCGTATTCTCTGTTGTGATTTTGGGTTATTTTGCGGAATAAACATGGATTTCGAGAGTATTCTTGAAGAGATTCTTTCGGGTAGAGGACAAGGAAACCTTAAACTTCAGCCGAAACAGAAAGAAGCGCTACAGGCGATTGTTTTTGAACGGTCGAGATTGTTTAATTGTCGGAGCAACTCAGAATCACTGAAACTAACGCTTTGGCTTAGTCAGTAAACGGGTGCTATTTTCTTCACACAATCTTGTGAAAAGTGACCTAATCACTGCAACGTGTGCTATTTTCTTGACACGATCTCGTGAAAAATGTAGTTAATCTAACCGTAAAATTCACAATTGATCAGTACTTAATTCGCGAGTCACGCTTTAAGAACGAGAAACACTGTTTTGAATAAATTACATACTTCAACTTGAATTTATTAGTTTCTGCGTACCGCGTAGCAAGCTACGCAGAACTTTATTCGAGTGGCAGGGTACGTGGGGCTTTCGTCGGTACCATTTACACAAACGTCGCAAATTTTTAAAATGATTTTTCTCAACTGTAAGGCTTTTCCGGTGTCGAGAAAAACAAAACTTTTCTCCGCACAACTGACATTTATTCAAAACAGCACATGAGCTTGCGAAAACCAAACCTTCATTAAGTGCCCCGCGAAATATAAGCCAATCGGAGCTTAGATTGCATTGCCGCAACCTTTTTTTAGTAGCCAATGAAAAATGGTGTACTGTCGAACTTTACCAGATCGCACATTTCCAGTGACAGAGTGAGATCTGGGTGCGAGATTACTTTTGACCTTCACAGTGGCGGATCCAGACCTTGAGCTGGGGGGGTTGCGTGTGTGAACCCCCAAAAAATTTTAGCCTCAATTTTTATCAGAATATATACTTTTTGCCAAAATAAGGGGGGAGGGCCGGGCCCCCCGGGCCCCTCCCCTAGATCCGCCACTGCCTCAAACCTGGCAAATATTTATGTCACGCAAAGTAACGAAAGGTTTCTTTTCTTCTATTCATGCCCTGTTTTATTGAGGCTCTGCCAACTAGTGTAAATTCCGACAAGCGACATGCCCTAAAAAGTAGTGACAGCAATTGCAGCGAAATCGCTACAAACGACATCCTTTCTTTAAATTTCCGACAGAAATGGTCACAGCAACGTGAAACATTGACAAAGCAGCGACACGGGACAAATAGACTACTAAGCAAGATGGTCAGTCGGTGGTTTGAAACGCGCAATTTGTGGTAATAATTAATGACGGTTATTATACAGATCTGCTAACACCTGTTGAGAGTAGAGAAAAAATGCACTGGCAAGAACTACAAATAAAATTAATGAAATACGTATAACCTATAAGTAAAAAACGCTGCAGACTGAATACTCCCACTTTCGTCATTTTTCCAATGGGAGTGGTTAATTTTTTTTACTGGCTTGTCCGCAGTAATCTCGTAAACGTTATAGGAATGATCGAAAGACATGGGAGGCGAAACAGGTAAGGGTGAAAAAAGGGTAATTAAGAAAAAAAAATATATCGTTACGCGAATGTACGAAAATAAATTATATTAGAAGTACTGACGATTGGACGTGAGTCAGCCCTTCAGTGTCCCTCTTCCACACTCTCCCGTCCAGGCCAAATTAACAGGAAAGGCAATGACCAAATTATTTTTCGCAAGTACATTTGCTAGTATTTTGAGCGGTTTTGAAGATTTCGAGTTCGCTGTTTACTGTGCTTCTCAATAGAAGGACAATTGTGGATGCTAATAGTTGAACAGCTCCAGCACCGGGTGGTTTTTCTCCAGAAAATCGCATCACTCCGCTTTGAAACTTCACCGGAGAATAGCTGAAAGATTAACGCTTCTTCTTGACATTGTAGTTCTCGCTCATTCATCCAAACGTCCCGGAGCTCGCCCTCGAAGAAAATCAAAATCCCATACCTTCCGAGTGGTCGAGATGCGTAACACTTTTCACGCGTGCCAGCCAAGTGCCAGCCTCAAACGGCGTCCAATCACAAACTTATGAGGCAATCAGCGGGCTGGCATACGTGAAAAGTGTTACCCATGCGGAAAAAGGCCCCGTACCTGGCACTGTTCATAGACATTACTAGCAAAAGTACTTGCCAAAAATAATTTGGTCACTGCCTTTCCTGTTAATTTGGCCTGGACGGGAGAGTGTGGAAGAGGGACACTGAAGGGCTGACTCACGTCCAATCCGCGTCAGTTACTTCTAATTTATTTTCGTACATGCGCGTAACGATATTTTCTTTTTTCTTAATTACCCTTTTTTCACCCTTACCTGTTTCGCCTCCCATGTCTTTCGATCATCCCTACAACGTTTACGAGATTACTGCGGACAAGCCAATAAAAAAAAATTAACCGCCCCCATTGGAAAAATGACGAAAGTGGGAGTATTCAGTCTGCAGCGTTTTTTACTTATAGGTTATACGTATTTTATTAATTTTGTTTGTAGTTCTTGCCAGTGCATTTTTTCTCTACTCTCAACAGGTGTTAGCAGATCTGTATAATAAGCGTCGTAAATTATTACCACAAATTGCGCGTTTCAAACCATCGACTGACCATCTTGCTTGGTAGTCTATTTTTATCACATACTTATGTAAACGAGGATGCAATTTTATTCGAAAAGAAAGAACAAGAACAAAACAACACTTCTCATGCAACAATAACGCGGCCCTGCCAGGAAAGGGGGAGGGGGGGGGGGGGGTCCCGTGTCGCTGCTTTGTCAATGTTTCAAGTTGCTGTGACCATTTCTGTCGGAAATTTAAAGAAAGGATGTCGTTTGTCGCGATTTCGCTTCAATTGCTGTCACTACTTTTTAGGGCATGTCGCTTGTCGGAACTTACCCTAGTTGGCAGAGCCTCAATAACGATACAAAACATTTCGTTTTACGAGACATCTGGTTTGTCTCTTCTACTTGGCAAACCTGCCCAGAGGGAAGGAGCACGAACAGGACTTGAGGTCCTAGGCGAGGTGCTCCACCTTACCCTATCCAGACCAGAAAGCCCAGACCACAACACCGGGAACTGAATGGGCATGGGCATGAATGGAACAAAAGAAACCTTTCGCGCGCGTTACTTTGCGGGACATAAATATTTACCAGGCTTGAAGGTCAAAAGTTCAACAACATCTTGCATATGTATGCCTCCAGAAAATGAGTTCACAATGAAACGGATAACATTGGATAACATTATGGACTCAAACTTTGCGTAGCTCACTGAAGTGCAAGTACGTACTGCTTTAGGTAGCTTTCTTTCGGTAGTAACCGTTCATTAGGGACCGGTCAAAAATTAGAGGAGGGGGGGGGGGGGGGAGGGCTGGTGCATTTTTATTTTGCCCTACCAGTTTTGGGGAGACCCTCCCCATTCCAGGTGCAGAAAAAACGTTGACCCACCAAAATAGTTTGCATAATTTATCATGTGCCTTTGGACTTCGTTGAGTTTTGCTTTCTTCCTTCCCTTGCAGTCTATGTTGTGGTGTCTCAGGTATTTGTCCAAAACAGCTATTGTCCGTTTGGTTAAAGAACCATCTTCAAGCATGGCAACCCAATCAAAATCTTCATATTTCTTCCCTGCCTGGGCAGATCTTTTTTCAGCTCTCTCTTTCTTTCGTTTATCTTTCTTCAAGTCGAGCAACTTCAAGTGCTCAAGATTGCCTCTGATGCATTCTTCTGACACCACAAACTTTTTACTGAATTCCAAAATCTTGTTTGGGTTGTCTAAGGTGCATTCACCTAACACATAAGCCTTCTTTAATTGCACCCTAGGATGGAAATCATCAGTTATCCTGTTTGCCATCGGAGTCTTATTCATTGGAAGATAATGAAGTCCAGTGCTTTCGTAATCAGGAAATTGTCTTGGCACACGATCAATTCCTGGGCAACATTTCTCATTCAAGCTACAATAGTCGCATAAAGTCCCTGTAGTATTGACACAGGAGCCTTCCAAGTATTCAAGAAACATCTCCCCAATGATAAAATGAGCACCTATAAATGTATATATTTTCTTCGGGTAATTGCATCCTGGAATGTCTAGCTTTTTTTTCTCTGATTTTGTAGATGCATATTTCATCAAGTAAGGCCTGTTAAAGAAGAACTGACGTTTCTTCTCAGAAGTGGTATAGGATTTCATTAAGGCACCTGCAGGTCCTGGCTCATCATCAATACGCCTTGCCACCTCTTCAGCTACCCTCCAGGCATTCTTTTCCATGCATACACTCTCTTTCTCCAGAACTTATTTTGCTGAAAGTCTCTAAATCACTTCTTCAGTCAGGCCATCAAAAGGTTTGTAATATTCCCACTTCCTTCAGTGATGTACCATCTACAAGAGCCTCTGCGATTGATGCATTAGTTCGTTCTGCCTCGTTCTGACCCCAGCATCTTTGCATAAAAGATACTGGCCCACCCTTAATGAAACGCACCAAATTGTTTGACCCTCCCTTTTGTGCTTGCATGAAAAACCATGGCCCTCCCCACGTTTGCACCAGCCCTGCCCCCCCCCCCCCCCCTCTAATTTTTGACCGGTCCCTTATGTCAAATTATGTCTTTGATACCGCACAATTGACGCATATTCAGTTTTCGTTTTTGAGCATATGTATACTGATTTGGTTTGAAATTCTTTGAAATTCTGTCATATTTTTGCTCTACTACTAGCTTTTAAAAGAGTGCTCTTGAAATGAAACTGTCCGCCAAGTCGTACATGCATTTCAGTGAAACTGACACTGCGTGCGTTTTGTAATGTAAACAATTACAAAAATAATTCTCGATACATTTCGCATTACAGTGGAGTACATTTCTTGCACCTAAAATATTAACTTGTCGTGTGAATCACGATCTCTTCTGACAGAAAACTGAACAGATTTAATATCGTATTAATTTCAGTTTTGACATCGTGGTGAAAAGTCACTTGCATAAACCAGTATAAACTAAAATGTGTTTGAATTGAGTCATATATAGTTCACTTGGGGATTTTTGCCCTCAAATACTATTTTCAGTCACTTTTAATACTTCTGAAGGATAACTTCGCATTTTTTAAAGCTTTCCACGCTACAAAGCTGAAAATTAGTCAGTTCGACGATTCTACATGAATAATTAGCATCAGGTTGCGTTCAAATTTCGCGTCATTTAGCTCGCTCAGGTTTCAAACATTTCTGATATTTTCGGAGGGAAGCGTTCCGAGTTTGAGCATAAAACTTCACACAGAAAATGAATAATAGCAATATTTGAAGAATATGAAGTAAAGAAAAAATAAGAATGAGGTACCAGGTACATTTTTATCACGTCAAATATCACCCATTTTCCGCCGCCATGTTATGCGGTCTTTGAGGATGTTCTTTAAAGAGCTTAGACAATCACAATTTTAACATTTCCGTAAAAAGTATCGAGGTAGAAATGAACAAGAATAGTAGTTCTTAATTTTTGTCAAGTTTGGTGCCAATTGAATTCATTTAAAGACTTCACCGTTGCTTGGTTCTCGCAGCAAATTTTGGACAATTTGTCAAACAGAAAACCGCACTTTAACCGCGTTTTCAAATTTTCGCAAATTTCTAAAAAAATCAGAATCGCTGGAACGTTTAAATGTGGCTCTTGAAAATAGTTCACTAAAGGGTATCTTTGGGCAAAATATGAGCTATCCGCCAAAATGGTCGTTGACGGACGATTCTCGATTCTTACAGGCAGCCGTTTTAGTTTTAGCCGATTCCACATTGAATCGTCAGCGGAAAAAGAAAAAAAAAAGTGGAAATCGATCAAGGGTAAAATTAATTGTAGATGTGGAGTTACGAACTGGACGTAAACCAAAACAGGAAAGAGAAACTTAACTAATAACTTGTCATAAATCCTTTCTTCAAACTAGTATTCTTAATAGCCTAAAACTTTTGATGTGTGAGTGGGGGTTCAATACAGTTAGATAGTGCGAGACTGAACCCCTTATGGATTCTAGTTTTTAGTTTTAGCCGATTCCACATTGAGTCGTCAGCGAAAAAAGAAAAAAAAATGTGGAAATCTATTAAGGGTAAAATTAGATGTAGGAGTAGAGTTACGAAAGACGTAAACCAGCACAGGAAAGAGGAAATAAACAAAAAACTTGTCATAAATCCTTTCTTCAAACTAATATTCTTAATAGCCTAAAACCTTTGTTGTTTGAGTTGTAACCATTACAAGTATTCATATTTTGATATTAACGTTGATATGAACGTGGGGTTATTGATCCTGCGCTTTGCGTGATTAAGGTAGCGCTTGTTCACCAAGCATCATCTCCACTGTCGAAATTGAAGATACTTTGCAAATTGTGTGTGATCAAATAACTTTCAAACCCTGATAAAACGCGACCATTAAAGAAACTATTTTGCCTGCACTATTGGGATGGTGATATTTGGAAAAGAATTCGTTAAAATTACCTTAATTTTCGCTTTTGATAAAAAATTCTATCATGACGGGGCACAAATTCGAACTGTCCTCCTTCCAGTCGGATTATGATACCCTGTTCACCGAGTTTCACTAGGCCTTGTGGACTGTATACTTTCTCTTTGGCAAAAGGTCAGAGGATCGTTCTTAACAATGTCGTACAAGTTGAAATAGATCTCGACGCTTCAACAAAGAATGAAATTACGCACGACATGGGTGAATGAATATGTAAATTTACGATAGTTTTAATGGGACGGGCAACCTTAGCAGTCATCCTTGCCTTCGATTATTCGTTTACGCGAAAAGTCAGAATAATTCTGGATCCACTTCTAGACCCTTACTCATTTCTTTTAAGATTCCAGATATTTATTTTTAACCGCCTATCTTGTTTAAACAATCGACTTTCCGGTGTTGAGCTCCATAAAGGTGTATTTTGTTTAAAGATCCACTTAAACGCTTTTCGCGTTACGATGACTTTCGACGTCTTGCAGGTAAATTAAATATTCTAATGTGTCCAACGGATCCCCCTGAAACATACCAAAAATACGCGCACGTAACCCTACCCACAAAGATACTACTTAGCAAGGGAGTGTCAGGAAAGTCTTTTCCCGACACGGAAAAGAAAAAAAAAAGGTATTTTCTAACTGGATTGCCAATGGCAACCAGTAACAAATGACTAATATGCATAACGCGAGTTGATTCAAGTAAGCACCAAAACTAAGGAGGCGTTCTGCAAAAGGAAGTAAAAGCATGAGGTAATGTATTACACTTTCTTTATTACACTTCCAAAGGAGAACCTTACAGGGCTTCAGTTGACAGTTGATAGCCGTTGGAAATTCAACGAAAGGTATTCTTTTTTGTTTTTTTGCTGTTGTAAATTTGAAAGAGTTAGCAAACGAGCACTAATAAGTCCATTTGAAGAAGAAGCAAATCATCGTCTACTAAAACTGAAAACTTGTAATTTACGACTTGGAAAACCCCAAGGGCTTAAGATGAATGATTATTTCCATTCGACTTAAAATCAAAACAAGGCGGCCACACACACATACACACATATATATGTGACCGGGAAAGGGAAAACGTACACTAACGATTTTTCTTTTAACGGCGAAAACCGTTTCGTTTTTGCTTTGAACCTTTTTAAACACTAATGCTAAGCGTATAAAGGATTTTCCTTTTCGTTTTTCTGAACTTAACTTTCGTTTAACGCTTTGCAAAATCGTTTTTTAAAGAACTGTTAGCGTTTAACGCTTCGGAAAAAGCGTTGAAACAGTTTTCTCTTCCGTAAAATCATGAAAATAACGGCAGAGACAGTTGAACGATTTGGATCACCATTTAAACGCTAAACTGATTCACTCATCCTGAACCCGATGAGAACACAGGTTTTAACGACGATTAGTCGCTTCGCGTGCCTTTGCTCGTGTTGTATTTTTCGAAGTCGAGCCCCTCCAATCTCAAAAAGACAGAAACAGTTTGTGTTTCTTGGAAATCCAAAAATTGTGATAAGGGATTATTCAATGGGAACACTGGGTTTAAATATCGCTTCTTTGAGTTTTTGTGCCCTTGAACTACGAGGGAACAAAGCGCCGCGGCACAATATAATTATTTTGCATATACATGACTGAAATTAAAAGAAAAAGTTCATGGTTACACGAGACAGTGCAAGCTGTCTTACCAAAATAACCACAAACTCAGTTTTCCACGAATGAAACTCACCAAATTTAACCCACGAAAAAAAAAAAAAAAAAAGGTAGAAGGTAAATGCCTTTGCGACGCGAAGGCGGTTGTTTCCACTGCGAAAAAACACCGGAAAGAAGAAAACTGGTGTTGTGGAACATTCTTTTTCATCAAATTTATCACAACGTCATTCTCTGGCTTTCGGATGAGTGCTTTAAATTACCTTGTGTAGATAACATTGGACTGACAAAAATGGCTCAGTTTATTTTCACGAAAACAATAAAATTCCATTTTATTAGATGACTGAATCACGCAATACAATCTACCATTTCAAGTGTATGTGTAAGCAAACTTTTAACAAAGACTCGGGAAGAAACTTTTAAACGAAAAACAAAGAAACGAAACCTTGGCAAAGCAAAGCGGAACTTGTTTGGTGACTTCAGGAGCATTCGTAATTGTGTAATAACAGCAAAGTAATATAACCCCTTCGTTGAAAAAAGATGTCAATAATTTACTTGATCATAATGTCAACTCACAGTGTAGATTTTGACAATTTTAATTTCACATCGGCAGATGGCGGATAGTTTATTTTGTGCACCCCTATCCGTCTGTTCCAAAATATATTTCAGGACCAAGTCACTCTTATAATCCCACTTAAAGTGCGCGCGAGTTCTCATTAAACATACACGTTCGTAACGTGAAAGATACAGCATTCAGTGGGGGTTCAATACAGTTAGATAGTGCGAGACTGAACCCCTTATGGATTCTAGTTTTTAGTTTTAGCCGATTCCACATTGAGTCGTCAGCGGAAAAAGAAAAAAAAATGTGGAAATCTATTAAGGGTAAAATTAGATGTAGGTGTAGAGTTACGAAAGACGTAAACCAGCACAGGAAAGAGGAAATAAACAAAAAACTTGTCATAAATCCTTTCTTCAAACTAATATTCTTAATAGCCTAAAACCTTTGTTGTTTGAGTTGTAACCATTACAAGTATTCATATTTTAATATAAATGTTGATATGAAAGTGGGAGTCTCGATCCTGCACTTTGCGTGACTCAAGCAGCGATTGTTCACCAAGCATAATCTTCACTGTCGAAATTGAAGATACTTTGCGAATTGTGTGTGATCAAATAACTCTCAAACCCTGATGAAACGCGACCATTAAAGAAACTATTTTGCCTGCACTATTGGGATGGTGATATTTGGAAAAGAATTCGTTAAAATTACCTTAATTTTCGCCTTTGGTGAAAAATTCTATCATGACGGGGTACAAATTCGAACTGTCCTCCTTCCAGTCGGATTATGATACCCTGTTCACCGAGTTTCACTCGGCCTTGTGGACTGCGTACTTTCTCTCTGGCAAAAAGTCAGAGTATCGTTCTTAACAAGGTGGTACAAGTTGAAATAGATCTCGACGCTTCAACAAAGAATGAAATTACGCACGACATGGGTGAATGAATATGTAAATTTACGATAGTTTTAATGGGACGGGCAACCTTAGCAGTCATCCTTGCCTTCGATTATTCGTTTACGCGAAAAGTCAGAATAATTCTGGATCCACTTCTAGACCCTTACTCATCTATTTTAAGATTCCAGATATTTGTTTTCACCTGCCGTCTTTCCGTTCTCGAGCTCCATAAGTGTGTATTTTGTTTAAAGATCCACTTAAACGCTTTTCGCGTTACGATGACTTTCGACGTTTTACAGGTAATTAAATATTATACTGTGTCCAACGGATCCCCCTGAAACCTACCAAAAATACACGCACGTAACTCTACCTACAAAAATACTACTTAGCAAGGGATTGTCAGGAAAGACTTTTCCCGACACGGGAAAGAAAAAAAAAAAACAACAACAACAACAACAAAACAAACAAACAAATTTAAGGCTTTTTCTAACTGGATTGCCTATGGCAACCCAGAAACAAATGACTAATATGCATGACGCGAGTTTTATTCAAGAAAGCACCAAAAGTAAGGAGGCGTGAGGTAATGTTTTACACTTTCTTTATTACACTTCCAAAGTAGTACTTTCCAGGGCTTCAGTTGACAGTTGATAGCGGTTGGAAATTGATAAGGGGTTATTAAATGGGAACACTGAGTTTAAATATCGCTTCCTTGAGTTTTTGGGCCCTTGAACTGCGCATAAACATCACTGAAATTAAAAAAAGTTCATGGTTACACGAGACATTGCAAGTTGCCTTACCACAACAACCACAAACTCAGTTTTCCACGAATGAAGCTCACTAAATTTAACCCTCGAAAAAAAAAAAAAAGGTAAAATAGAAATGCCTTTGCGACGCGAAGGCGGTTGTTTCCGCTGCGAAAGAACACCGGAAACAAGAAAACCGGCGCTGTGGAACATTCTTTTCACAAAATTTTGCACAATGTCATTCTCTGGCTTTTGGATGAGTGCTTTAAATTATCTCGTGTAGATAACAATGGACTGGCAAAAGTAACTGTAGAATTAAATACGACTTTGTTGTAGCCACATGTTTGGGCCACATATATTTAATTTCTTTGAAAGCCCACAGAAGTCAGCCTACCGAAAAAAAAACAGTATTGATACAAAAGAAAAATAAATTAGTTACCGTATTATCAACTTTTGAGACAGTTTTGGGGATTTTTTTCAGCAAGTTTTGGACAATGTTTTACGAGAAGATGTCGCAGGTTTCAGAAAGGCAGCAGCTTCTATCAAGTCTGCTAATAGTTCATGGCAATTCTGGTGGCATTAAGGGAGCGTGGCACTTGTCCAAGCCTTTGAATTGACATTTGTATTACAAAGTTAAAAATGGGATAATTCTGTCTTCTACTGGAGAATATCTCAGTAACCAGACGAATTTAATTGTTGCTGCATCTGGACCACATATGGAGAGTTAATAAATATTATTGTTTGAATATTGCTTTGTTTTTAGGGTCTTTTTTTTTCGAGCAGGAGCTCATTGGCTCCTGTCTCGAGAAAATGAATAAAAATAATTCAGAGACACTTTTATCAAAAAAAATAAAAATAAAAATAAATAATAATAATAATAATAATAATAATAATAATAATAATAATAAGAAGAAGAAGAAGAAGAAGAAGAAGAAGAAGAAGAAGAAGAAGAAGAAGAAGAAGAAGAAGAAGAAGAATTAAAAGAAATTAAGCGACTACTGTAACTAAAGACAGCCCGTTCCTTACTTGATTCCGGAATTGAAAAAGGAACTTGAGAAACGGTAGCTAGAGCTAAGATAATTGGATAAATAAAAATTAGACACTGTTTGAGCGTGAACTGGGTTTCCTTTGGTATGTGTTACACAAAAACAGAAGGCATTTGGTTGGGTGGTATTGAACTGCAGCGTTCCAGTTAATATCAAGTGAGGGGGGTGGGGGGGGGGGGGGGAGATCATATAGACCATTTGAGGGGTCACCCAGAGTTCGTGCCCACATCGGCCCTTTGGCTCACGCGTTAAATTATTTTGTAATGTCCTGTGCCGTTTTGAGGTTTCTTACTTTTTTTAAGCTTTCGTAATAAATTCACTTCAAAGATAACAAAACTAGCTTGCAAGCAGGCTCTTCTGTTGAAAATGGCGCGCGTTCGAACTATAGGGGCTTGCTTAAAAGTTTCTTTCTAGTATCCAAGCGCCTATATTTCGACCGCGCGCCATTTCAATGGTAAAGCCTGCTTGCTGGCTATAAGAAAACGCGCTCTTTGAGTAAAACCACAAAAAAAAAAAAGAAAAAAACTAACTGCAAATTGCTCTTACGGACGTTTTCTTCCATGTGATGCATGTCTTGTAGTTGCACAAAGCACACATTTATTCCACACACTAAGGAAGGACCGACCATGTTGTTTCCGCTTCGTAATTCCTCTTGTTTTCAGTCTAATCTGATGCCAGGCCAAAAAGGAACGCAAAATCCGGGAGTTAAGAGTAAAAGGCGAGCCAGAAGACAGATGAAGAAAAAAATAACAGTTTTTGCATAAAACTCTGAATTTCGAATTCTCAGCCAAAGATAAATGACAATCGATCGTAAAAGCACTAATTTTTTTTGCAGTCTCTGACTTTTATGATTCAAGGGAAAGGTCATTTCCTGATTTCAAGCCGAAGGGGACTAGGTACGAGCCTATTAATCATAAGATGAGCAACTATTGATCCACAAAGTCCGAAAGAGCACAGTGAAATTTACAAAAATCCTATCGGGCTAGTTTTGACTGAGATACATTCATTTAAATACGTCA
>NC_090875.1:10958060-10965560 GCF_036669935.1 Montipora foliosa | reverse complement strand
TAGTCAGTTTATTCGAGCTATTGTTATCTGAAGTCAGAATATAAAATCAGCCCTTTTCTAAAATAACTTAGCATTATTCAATACTTTTTGGGTAGAATCTGAGTTCATCTGTATCTTTTTCTTTCCTTTGATTTTTCACATTTGTAGCCGTTGCAAAAAAGAAAAAAAAAAAAAAAAAAATAATAATAATAATAATAATAATAATAAGTAAATAAAGAAACATTTGGAACGTCTTTGTATAAAGTAGTGTAGCATTATTATGCTGTCGCCAAATTACCATTTGTCTTGTTGTGAGAAATGTGTCATTATCGATCGCACAGCGCTGAAATTGTATTAAATATTCTTTGAATAGTTGTTTGTCATCGAGATCTTCGGGAAGCTTAACCGGCTTTTTTATTTTTCGATCAGCCGCAGTTGATTCCCGAGATGACTTTCGTATATAAAGCCTTGGCAAAAGATCGTTGCTATGGAAGTGATTTGAAGATCGTACAAGTGGTGTGGGATTATTGTCTACAATCGGCTTGTTTTACGCAGTTAAAATAAATCTCTATGTCGCGTTCTTTGTTTCATCCAGTAGTTATGAAGCATTTTCATTTTTCTTTATTATAACTTGACATTTTTTGTCAAGTGCCCCTTTCACCTTTCCCAATGGTAAACCCATGGCGTTTGTTTCGTGCAAACAACGAAATCTGGAAATCTGAACTCTGGCTGCCGCATATTATCTTGGGTAAACGTCTCCATTTGGTTTCATTTTTCTGTTCTTTGAAGGCGAAGATAATGGCAAGAAACAAGCGGAGGAATATTAAAGACAGGGAAAAACTTAAAGGGATTCGGATTGAGGCAAGGAAACGTTGGAGGAAAAAGAAAGCCAAAGCCAAAGATCTCAAGGAGGCCATAGACCGTACTTTCGAGCCAGAAGTTAGAACCAAGGTTGTTATTGCAGCCGAATTACCCGAAGCAGGAGCAGGGTTTGCTGCTGAGTCAGAACCGGCCAAACGTGTGCCAAGGAAAAACCAGGTTGCCGTGGATGTTTCGTCAAAATCCAAGAGCAAAAAATTAAGTCCCGCACCCCAACATCTAATCCAATGAAAGAAATTCATCCCTCTGAGGTTGCCAAATCAACGAAATTTTTGGGATGCAGTTCGTTTGGCACGTGTTACTTGGCGTACTACAGAGGGATCCCAGTAGCCCTGAAAGAATTTAGGCTTCGAAAATCAAGGTCACCGGAAGAAATCAAAAAGGACGTTGTTAGAGAAGCCCAGATGATCGGTCTTCTTGGTGACCACCGGGGTCTCCCTTTACTGTTTGGGGTTATCACGAAATCTATGCCGCTAAGGCTGATAACTCAGTTCCATGGCGAGAGTAACTCCTGCACTACTTTATATAAGGAGATCAAAAGAAAAAAACTTGATAAGACTTCTTTGCATGAAATTCTAAAAAAATGTCATCAAAGCCCTTAACCACATGCATGACGCCGGTGTCATTCATAACGACCTTAAATCGAACAACGTTGTCCTAGAAAAACGTGAAAAAGAATGGAATCCTGTCGTCATTGATTTTGGGAAAGCGCGACATATTTCCAGCCCCAAACCTGTGATGGACTTGTCAGTTTTCGCACTTCGCGCCAGAAATTATTAGTGGAAAAGGGCAACAGAGTAAGGCGTCTGATGCCTTTTCTTTCGGAAAGATTGCAGTGAAAGTTTTAAATTTATTACCCTCTGAATCAGCGCTTTCACTGAATATGGCAAAGAAATTAACCTCCGAGGGTCCAGCAAAGCGCCCACGATTAAGTGACTTTGCCGATGTATTAGACACGCTTGTTTGATGCTGATTTCAAGAAATGTCATTTTGCGCGTTCGTTTTCCGTCGACTTTTGATTGAAACGACTCAGTTTGCATGAGCCGTTTGTGGAAGGGATTTTCTGTGTAGTTTTCTGTTATAAAAATTGTAACCTTGCTTTTTCCGTACAAGTGACATTATTTCAATCCGTCCTTATGCATTGTGAAACAGCTTATTGTTGCGAATAAAAAAAAAGGAGCTTTATTACGTGTCTAGTCGTTATAGCGGTGGAGGACTAATTGGGGACACTGAAAACTGAAATTAACAATTAACGCAAATCAATTCAAACGTTGGTTTTTGAGGAGAGGGCAAAATTGAGTACCCGGAGAAAACCTCTCAGTGCAGAGTAGAGAGTCAACAGTCTGGGACTCGAAATCGGGTCACACTGGTGGGACATGAGTACTCTCACCACTGCGCCATCCCAGCATCCCCAACAGATAGTTTTGTGAAGAAAAAATGACAAAAAGTTGAAACGAGCTTCAACATAATTATGTAGGTATATTTTATAATTGTGGGTCGGTATTGCTTAAATCGGTGCTCACAAGAAATGTTTGATTCGAGTTGCTTTCTTGTAAAGGTCCAGACTGATTTCCCTAGATTGCTGTCTTTTATGGCATTATTGTCTATTTCTTACAATAAAGGCGTTGTGATTTTTGTGATGCTCTGCACTTTGATTTTAAACTGACCAAATGGAAGGACACGCAGTCTTAAAAAAATAAAAAAATAAAAAAATAAAAAAAATAAAATAAAATAAGAAAAGAAAACGTGACAAACTGGCCAGGAAGAAAAATCATCGCATTCCCCAGATAAATAGAATCCTGGCGTTGTGGTGTTATCACTTGCGCTTCGTGTGCCCATGGGAATTTGTCAAAGCAGAATTGTCACCAAACATCTCAGTAACTAATTATATCAGTGATGTTCCTGGACAGGAGAACGCGACAAGGCTTAACTGGCTGACGGCTGATTCAGGGTGCGTTCCTTTGGGATGATCCAAAAGAGAATCACTGATACAATATCACTTGGATCACGGTGCATTAAAGGAACCGATTAATTTAATCCACTCTAGGAGAGGATTTTCCTTTTCTGCACCATGATCCAAGTGATCTTGGATCCGTGATCCTTTTTCGGATCATAAAATTTTAAGCACGTTAAAGCTATTTAGTATAAGTATCATTTCGTAAATCCTTGAGTGCTTTCCTTTCCTGCTTGCTGAGAATTTGCCTTGTTTAGTGTAATTATAGGAGTAAATGTACCTACAGGAAACACTCTTTAGATGACATTTTAATCGATCTTTGTCTTCATCAGTTAACGTATGTCCCAATTTGAGAAGGTCACAGTAAAGCAATTCAAACGAACATTTGATATCTAGAGGGTTTACTGATTTTGGTGACAAACAGAAACGCAGGCCACTGGTTAAAACCCGGCAATTTTTTGGCCTTTGTCAAGGCCCGATGTAGTAGTTGAACCGGCAATGTTTTCGAAACTAAAATTAGATACTTGTGGTATTCCATATCTGCGTATCAAAGTGTTGAATTTCTTTTCGAGTTTCAGTTATAGGCGGTCGTTGATCTTTACGGACATGGCTTCAATATTTGAGCCATCTTCTCTGTCTCAAGTTAAGAAGCTATTACTCCAAAATGGTTACACGGGAGGCATTATTTCTTACCATGAGAATTATTTCGTAAGAAAACATCAGAATCATGTTTCAGATCCTATTTCTACAGTTCCTAAAAGAGATGTCATCCTTGTTTTACCCGATTTATGTTTTCAAACTGAAGTTATCACCAGGTCTCTCAAATATTGTATTAGTAAGTTCTATGGTTATGTTAACCTTAATTTGATGTTTGAAAACACCCGCCGATTCAAGTCCTTTTCCCCTACAATCTCAAAAAAAACAACGTTGTGTACAAATTCTATTGTTGGGATTGCAATGACTTTTACATTGGTAAAACGAAACGTCGTTTGCATGACCTGAAAAAGGATCATTCAAGAGCCCTTACAGGTAACATTTACGCTTCCGCTGTTGCTGATCATACATCAAAACTGGTCACAACATCAAGTGGGACCATATTTAAGTCTTGGCAAATGGAATATCTGATTCACATTGTAAATAAAAAAAATAAAAAATAAATACTAATACGCGAACTTAAACCAACGTTAAAGCAGTGGGAAACTCTGGCCTTATTAACCAATTATAAAACAAACCGGTTTTCATAGCTGATATTACATTCATTTGTCAAGAGAGTTGTTCTTAATATAGTTACTAGTCTCTTTCAAAGTTTTACACCGTCATATATAAATATTTTAAAATTTGTTTAACTGTCACTTCTGAAGATGTATGTTGTAGAATACGAAACGTCAAGTTAAAAAGCATTATAATATGTGTGTCACCGCAGTTTGTTTATAGTTTTTGACTAAGTTAAAATGGCCGAAAAACAAGAGTATTTACACTATTAGAGACCAAAAACCCTACCTATTTCAATTGCGTGCGTGCAAACAAGAAACACATAAAATGAAATGACTCAGAACCAATCTTTTATGTAGGGATTTAGTATAAGAATAAGATCAGTTTGACTCTTAAGGTCCAAAGGAGTCCCCCATGCATAGAAAAGTAAAATGTAGTCTGCCGGTAGACGTGAGTGAAATCTGTAAGTGGCATTGTTGAGGCCGAGGGAGGTTAAAGTTTGTTCCTTGCTGGAATCATAGCTATGAAAAGCAGGAATATGTGTTCTGCATCTTAAAGTGCTAAGTTGTCTCAGCATAATATTAGAGGGTACCTTTTTGTAAATCTAGTCAGACACATTTCTTGAATAAAGCGTTGAAAACGGAAGCCCATTCTGCATTGTGCATTGTGCGATCCCTTGAGCCAACAACGAATCACCCCCAGGAGGATCGCAAATGGATTCACAGTCCAAGTTGAGGAGAAATTGAGAGAAAGTTACAGAAAACTCAACACTGGACAACTTCTGGGGAAAACCGTAATTGCCCTGGGCGGGATTTGAACCCACGTCCCCCTGATCACTAGTCGGGTGTGATGACCACTACACTATCAGGACAATCATGCTGGCAACATGGCTGATTAATCACTTAATGTGTGGCTTTTACGTGGGGACTCCCTGTCACTTAATGTGTGGCATTTACGTGGGGACTCCCTAAGGGCCAGTTTTTCTATGTGATAACGTTGGTATCTCTAATACAATACGTGTCCTGACCATACACTAGCAGGCTTAATGAACCTTATCAAAGACCATTGTTCTTTACTTGTTATATATTGTGTTGTAAAATAACTTATCAGTCACGTCACTGATGAAGCCCTAACCGGCGCAACGTTTGATGTTCGATAAAAATAAATTTGCCTTAAGAAGTCTTCATAATTTATTTAATATTATACGTTTCTTTGCACTTGTTTTGACCACCATTTCATTGCTTCGTCTCTGTTTTTGACGTGCACTGCCAAGTTTAAGCAAGTAATGATCTACGTTTCCTCTGTCACTACAGGTTCCAGACGAACTTAACGATTTTCCTTGTGGCTTTATCCATCACAGCGTGGTGTGCGCAAGGTAAGTCAATGAAATTCAGTCTTAAATCAGGTTGGGACTAGGATAAAACTTTCCACCCCCCCAGTGTAACATACAAATCATCATCAGGTAGCAATCAACTCTGAGTGAGATTGTCGACAAAGGGGTGTCTCTTATCGGGTCTTATGCACCCGCAGTTGGCTAATCAGTCCTGTGCGGGATGAGCATAGTCGTACGCACTCGTCACATTTGTTCACAGTAGCGATTTTCCTCTTATCTATATCCTTCATTACTTCAGAATTAGTTCGTAAAACCATATGCATATGTATTATTTATATAAACAACACACGCACACGATTGGACACTTGGAAATTAAGGCCTATCAATTTCTAGCTTGACAACAGTTTGTGCAATGAGTATCCATATTAGGACATACGGTATATAAGCTGATAACTGAGACAGAAACCTTATTTAATGGTTTAACACAAAATACCCGCGGATATTTGTCGATTAGCGTTATATACGAGCAACAAGCAAAATGTCCGCACGTATTATATGTAAAACCATACAATAAGGGATTTATCATTCCACTATAACGCCATTTAATTCTTTTATTTGGGCTTGTTTGAAGGCTGCATTGCCTGAATATGGTATTGATTGTATAATATGCTCACAGGCCAGTGCGCACCTAAAATCAAACACAGGTTCACTACTAAAGGGAGCAAATTTTCGTACTGAGTCCGTTTAAACTTAGGAAAGTTCACTGCGGAACACCTTCTATACTTTAGCTTACTTCTCCTTTTCTGCTTGCAATCATTATTGTAGCTACAATGCAAATGACGATTAATTATTTTATTTTATTTTTTTCATTTTTCTTAGTGAAAAAATAAAAAAAGAAAAAGAAACGTTTGATTACCCTTGACTTGTCGAGAGTTTTGGGTACTTCGTTTTTGACGTGCACTGCTAAGTTTAAGCAAGTAATAACGTACGTTTGCTCTTTTACTACAGGTTCCAGACGAATTTAGCGATTTTCCTTATAGCGATGTCCATCATTACATGAGAATTAGTTTGTAAAACCATGTGCACATGTATAATTTATGTTAACAGAGATTTAACATCTGCCTCATTTCTTTTTTTTTTTTCATGTCGTTTTCCCTTCTACTTGGAATTTACCGTTACATAAAGGGTGTAAGTAGACGATGTTTTCTTTTACTTCTTAGTATAAAACATTGGTTGTTAGTTTATGATCCCAGGAAAAGTGTCAGCCCTTTGAGGGAAAAATAGCTTTTCAGTCATATTCAGAGGAGCTTGAGTACAGAATGTAGTAGTCTCCAGAGGTTTTTAACGGGCTTTCGCGTTTTACGGACCTATTGAAGTTTACTAAGGATTAGAAAGAAGCGTGGGACAAGACAGAAACAGTTTCTGCGGTGTTACTAGATCTCAGGAAGGTGTTCGACACCATCTGGCAATGTCTTCTTTTACCAAAGCGGCAGGCATACAAGGTCTTAGGATCTTGAGACAATGGAATGAAAAAAATTAATGTTCGGATAAAATGAAAGTAAAATATGTGTATTAGTTGCAGGCAAAACAATGGCTTGGGTTTTTTTTGGCCCAGTTTCTTTTTACATGTATATTGTAATTCATTCAGGTGAATTGTAGCCATTTTGCTGTGATTATTCTTTATATGCAAGGACAAAGTTGAATGCATTTTTTGGGGATTTTTTTGCAAATTTGGGAAAGTTCTGGTTCTATTTTTTTTCATCGATTTTTATTATAGCTCACTTTGAAAAAGAGTGATAGCCTGGGATCGAAAGTATCCGCGCAAGCGCTTATGGGATTGTTTGGGGGGACGCGAGTCAAAATGAACATGGCGGAACGTAGCGCGGATTGCAGCAGTGACAGCAAGGTTTTAGCAGAGCAAGATCGCAATAAAGTCGAAGTAATTGAAAGAAAAAAAAATCTGAAAATGTGAAGCTAAGGCAAGAAGATATACTTGGAGCAATTTTACCTCGGCAAATACCAGAAGAGTGCACTGTGAAACAGCTGCAGAGATGGCTTCTTTGCCGTGGAGTTAAAACGACCGGAAAGAAAATGCAGCTCGTACATAGGTAAGCTAACCTTAAAGTGTAATTCGAATACACTT
>NC_090875.1:10945560-10953060 GCF_036669935.1 Montipora foliosa | reverse complement strand
TCGATTTTTATCTCTATTTTACAGCAAATTTCCAGACCTAAACTTCGCCTTATATGTTCTCTATATTAACCTATGTGGCACACACAGTGAGCCTGGGTTACCTGTGATCAAACCTGCATTCTTTGTGCTTGCAAAATTAATTTCTTCAACCAGGGGATTGGGTCGGGCAAGACGTTGGAGTAGACGTGTTTATGTTAGTTCCGTTCTTGGATATGGTACACGGCCAAAAATATTAAAAGAAAAACGTGGAAAAGCTCCTCAACATCCTCAACTGAAGAAAACTTCTCGCCCGATGACAAAAGGACAAAACATAACGTATCATTCACAGATTCCGAGCCTAGTAGCGAGTCGGATGAGGTGCTCACTTTGCTGAACATGGCGGAGACGGTAATGCCAAAACTAGACCAAGTGTTAGAAAAGCTACAAAAATTAGAAGATAAAATTCAATCAGTGGACGAGAAAGTGCGTAGCCTTCAAGGCTAGAAGGAGACAGAAACGAAAATTAAGGAGCTTGAGGACGGATTGAACTTCGCTAAGGCAGAAAGAGAGTCGTTCAAGAAGAATTTTCAAGAAATACAGAGTCAAGTTCACCTTCTCAGAGACGAGAAACTGTATATGGAAGTTTATCAGCTGCGTGAGAATCTTCGTTTCTTTGGAATTAAAGAAGAAAAGGATGTAAACGAAGACACGAGGGAGGTTTTGGTTGATTGGTTAAAAACCGAACTCGGCGTGGAAGATGCTGAAAATATAGAATTTCACAGGGTGCACCGAGTTGGGAAGCGGACTTCCTCTGTTGGAAAGCCTAGACAATTAATTGGGCGTTTTTTAAGATACCCTGATCGCGAGGAGGTCATGTCAAAGGCGAAGAAATTGAAAGGTAAAAACTTTGGAATCTCACCGGACCTTCCAAAAGAAATTCTAGAGCGTAGAAAGAAGAAGATGCATCGTTTTAAAATGGCAAAAGAAGAGAGTAAGACCGTCTATTTTAGTAGGGCGGAGCCTGATAAGTTGTTTATTGACGGTGTTCAAAAAACTTCAGGTCATGTATAAAACTATTTCTTTACCAAATTTGCATTATTTTTTCCCAAGAACTGGGTTTTTTTGTTTGCATTGTTACTAGGTGTTATGAGGATTGCAAGACCCTTTGTGTTAGTAGCTCTATATTTAACAGCTTTCGCTGGCTATTTTTTTAACTATGTAATTGTGTGTCAAAGTTTTGCTTTGTGCCTTTTGTTTTCTTTTTCGTATTTTAGCGGGCTAACTTTATATTGTTCTTGTGTGAGGGACATGCTGTGCACCCATGGCTTGAGCTTCATGTATGCAGATGCCTCTTGACGTATTTATTGTTCCGTTCTCTTCACTTAAATGACTCTTTGTAATCTTCACAAAACGAAATTTAAATTTTAGAATTCTTTCTCGAAATGTTCGGGGGATTCACTCTTTTGACAAAAGAAAGGCACTTTTTTACTGGTTAACAAAAGAGAGATCCGATATTATCTTTTTACAAGAAACTTACAGCACTCCAGACGTCGAAAAGTTTTGGAAGTCGCAGTCGAGGGGCGACATTTTCTTTAGTCATTGTTTGGAGCACAGTAGGGGGGTTATGATTCTGCTTAAGGAGAAATTCGATTGTGATATTGAAGAACGCCAAGAAGATGAACAAGAGAGATTTATTATTTTGAAAAGTGTCATTCAGGGATATATTTTTGTTTTTGTCAATATTTATTCCCCAAATAAGACCAAAGATCAATGCATCTTCTTTGAGGAAATTCAAAAACAACTCGATAAATTAGAATTAGAGGGTAATTGTGAAGTTATTATTGGAGGCGATTTCAATGTTATTTTCGATGTTGAGTTGGATGGAACTGGAGGCAAACCTCAAGTAAGAGAATCCTGTAAGAATTTTGAAGATTTATGTTCATGTTATGATCTGACTGATATCTGGAGAATAAGAAATCCAGATACTAAGCGCTTTACATGGAGACAAAAAAATCCCACAATACAACGCCGTTTGGACTTTTGGCTGATAAGCAGTAGTGTTCAAGAAGAGGTAGAAGATGTAGATATTATTCCTGCAATAAGAACGGATCACTCCGTTATTACAATGCATATAAACGAGATGGAAGAAACAGGACGGGGACCTTCCTTTTGGAAATTTAATTATAGTCTTTTAGAAGATGATGAATATATTTCTTTTATAACTGAGAATTACAGTGATTGGTTGGAAGATGGAAAAGAGATTCAGGATCCAAGGGTCCTTTGGGACTTCATTAAGTATAAAATCCGTTATGAAACTATTACCTAAAGCAAACAGAAGGCTAGAATTAGCCCAGTCAAGAAAACTTGAGTGATCTGGAAATTTTAAAAACCGAATATGATAGTCAATATGATTATATAGCGCAAGGAGCAATAATTCGCTTGAGAGTAAATTGGTACGAATATGGAGAGAAAAGTAATAAGTACTTTTTGAACTTAGAAAATTCCAAAAAGAAAAAAAGTTGTATTAGGAAGTTAGTGGGGTTTAATGATGAATGCATAATGGATCCGAAACAAATAATTACAGAGATTCGTAGCTTTTATGCCAATCTTTATGATAAAGACTCTTGTCAACAGGGTGGCTTGTCGATTGATGAATTCCTTAAGAATGTAAATACTAACATGTTAACAGACGAGCAGCAGGAATATTTGGAGAAAAAAATTACAACAAACGAATATTTAGAAGCGTTGAAACCCTTTGAGAAAAACAAAACACCAGGGAATGATGGATTAACTGTGGAGTTCTATCTTGGCTTCTGGCATCTCATAGAGAAATGTCTCGTCAATTCCTTGAATTTCGCTCACGAACGAGGACAACTGTCAAATTCACAAAAACAAGCTATGATTACGTTGTTGGAGAAGAAAGACAAAGACAGACGTTTTATCAAAAATTGGAGACCGATCTCACTGATTAATGTCGATATTAAAATCGCATCAAAGGCGATTGAAAGAAAGTTAGAATTGTTTTTACCTGAGCTTATTCATCCAAATCAAAATGGTTTTTATCAAGGGAAGATCATTACTTGACGGAGTTCGAACAATTGAAGATGTACTTGAATTTCCTAAATTTACGGATAGTTCAGGTATTCTTTTCGCAGTTGATTTTGAGAAAGCATTCGACTCTTTGAATCATTCTTTCCTTTTTAAAATATTGGAAAATTTAACTTTGGAACGCAATTTATAAAATGGATCAAAACCTTCTACATTAACGTATCTAGTTGTGTCTTAAATAATGGTTTTATTACTGGTTTGTTTGATAATCGTTGTGGCGTTAGGCAGGGCGATCCCTTGTCACCTTTGTTATTTATTTTGGCCATTGAAGTGCTTGCTTGCAGAACTTGGGATGATAAGGGAATTAAAGGTATTTTAATCAATGAGGAAGAAATCAAACTAACACTTTTTGCTGACGATATGACTTGTTTTCTCAGAGATATCGCATCATATCATCGTTTATTGGCAACTCTGCAGATTTCTTATAAATTCTCCAGCCTTCGAGTTAATGATGATAAAACGGAGATCTTTGCCATTGGCACACATCACCTGGATCCGACTAAGTTTTCTCATAAAGTACGAAAATAAATTAAAATCCTGGGAATTGTATTTGATTATCATATAGCATCAAGGATGAGAGCCAACTTTGACTTAGTTCTTAAGTCTATCAAAGAGATATTGAACATGTGGAAGTGGAGAGGACTTACACTACTAGGAAGAATTCAGATTGTTAAATCCTTTATTCTACCAAAATTTTTGAGTAAAGCGGCGTTGATTGCAGTTTCAGAAGAGTTGATTAAAGAGGTCAACAGTTTGATTTACCGTTCCATTTGGAAAGGTAATGATAAAATGAAGCGTTCCGCTCTCATCAACGACATCGAAGATGGTGGACTTAGGATGCTAGAAATTCAATCGATGATTCAAGCTCAGAGGGTGATGTTATTAAAAAGATTTGTAGATGAAGAAAACAAGAGTTTTTGGAAGATAATACTATGCTGTTTTCTTTCTCCAATAGGTGGAAAATTCATTCTTAAGTGTAATTTTGATACAAGAATGCTGCCTGTCTACCTTCCAGCTTTTTATAAAGAATGTCTTAATGCTCGGTCGGCACTTAATGAATCTCCTATAAATAATACAGAGACGTCATGCATCGAGTTATGGAATAATAAATACATAATTGTTCAAAAGCTATCAACCTTTGAAAAAAAATTCTATTCTAAAGGAATTATACGGTCGGTGACCTCCTGTCTGATGCGGGAGTCCTTTTAAAGGGTGCAAATGTGTTAAACGCAAATCTTTCTCCATTAGAGCGTTTTAAATTAATGGGTATTGTCGATGCAATCCGTCGTGAGTGGAGGCAGATCATTAGACAAAGTGCACAACATCTCCCGCCCATACACATCGGTGACACAATTTATTTACAGTTGGAAAACTCTCAGGTAGCCTTGTTAAAAGTCTCATCCAAATTGCTTTACACTGCTTTTAAAAGCGGAAAACAAGCTCCTCCCACAGCTCAAAATAAATTTCTGGAGAAGTTTCCCCAGCTTCAAATTGATTGGAGCAAAATATACTCCTTACCGTTTATAGTTACAATTGAAGCTAAAATTCGTGAATTCCAATATAAAATATTGAATAATATAGTCTTTACAAATAAAAAGATGTTTAGGTTAAAAATGACTGATTCGCCTTTATGTACATTTTGCAAACGAGAAATTGAATCCATTGAACATCTATTTTTTTACTGCAATGTGATGAAGACTTTTTGGGAAGCTTTTTGTTCTTGGCTTAGTAATTGTAACATTAACATACAATCCTTCAAAATAATAGAAATTTTGTTTGGAATATTCAATATAGGAGACGACTTTATTATATTAAACCATCTGATATTGACAGTTAAATTGTATATTTATAGATGTAAGTTAAATAGTGTACATCCGATTTTAAGAGTTTATAAGGCCAAGATTAAAGCTGTATACCAAGTGGAGAAAAAGATAGCAAGTAGGCGGAACAAACTAACTAAACATACCAAGAAATGGGAAAAGCTTTTGGCACATGCATATGTAGGCTTGTAGTGTGGGTGTTCTCCATGTGTCCCTCGTATGACTTTTTATTATTATTCTTTGATAATAATGATGATGATGATGATAATTATTATGTTTTTACTATTGTTGTCCAAATTATTGTAAAAGTGTAAGTGTAATAGTGTTATATTGTAATTGTTATTTACTGAGTTGTAATTAGTAGTCTATTTTGTTTTGATATTGTAATTAATAGTGTGATTTGTATTTTAGTAATTCATAATCGTTGTATGTGTTTAGGTGTAACAAAATAATAAAAAGTTTTAAATTCCAAAAAAAAAAAAAAAAAGAAATTCCTTCAACCAGGAACAGATAATTTTTCAAGTGTTGTTATCCACTGCTGCAGAACACTCTCACAGAACAGAACTGTTTTGTTGAAACAGCAAAATTAAATCTTGTTTTCGTTCCTTAACTCTTTGTCTAATTACTACTTTCCAAATATGGCCGTGCGAAGTCAGCCATCACAAAAAAATGTTTTTTTTTTTCTCAAAAAGTATTTTCAGTTAGGGGGAAAGAAATACATCATTTTAAAGCTACGAAAATAAGCTTTCCAAAAACATATAACTTATTTACATAGAACTACAACATTTTATAAAAAAGAAAGTGGAAAGGGGAAAAAAAAAAAAGTTTAAATCAGTTTTCCACACAAAGTTGGTCATTTCAACGTCAATTACGAATTTTTTAATGACCAACAAAAATGTTCCTCATTTTATCAGCTTTCTTGGACCAAAATTTGACAAAAAAATTGATGAGGCACGAATATTTTTGGATTTTTAGGAGTAATCGGATTAGCGATCAATGCGTAATATGGTAATGCATAAAACTCTCAAATTTGCGACCCGTTGCTAACGGCAACGAGACTGATCACCTTACGAATAATTGACCTCTGTTAGCCAAAAATCACCCAAATTACCGATTTTCCGACGGAACATTCATTCCAGAGGATAAAATAATTCGTTAGACATGTAATCAAGATAAATATGTAAGATTTTTGGAGCAAGAACAAGCGAATATTTTGAGCGAAAACACAATCCTGTGTAATGCATGACAACAACACGTGGCTAATTTACGGATGCGAAAAAAATCTTAGCTTTTCAGTGATTTCAAGGCTTGAAATTCCATCAAGTGAGCCAAATCCTTTTCTATATCCTTTTCGATGACTGCAATGTTATTTTTTGGCTGAAAAACTTTAGTAAAAGCGCTCCGCGATCGGTTGAAAATTTCGCCTTCGCGTGGCCTCGGATGGCTGCAAATTGCCTGAAGCAGAATGCCCGTTGTGTAGGCGTAATGAAAGCTACAAAGTCGCGTTTTTCAGAGAAACTGGGGCCATACCGCCCCAGTAAACAGGCTAAATTTTAGAGCGATCGATGAAAATTGCGGCATTCAACAAATCCTACCAAATATGGTATACAAAAATTTGGTTTTATCAACGGAGTTAATAAGGTAAATTGACCGCCGTACAGAGATTCTAAAAGCTGACGTTTCGAGCGTTAGCCCTTCGTCAGAGCGAATCGAGGAATTGTGGGTTACGTGTAGTTTTTATCGTAGAGTAGGAGCTACGCTATTGGTGGTAATATGGCAACGTGAAAAATAGGAATATATTAGTTAAATGAAAAGCGTTTGTTAATACCGTGAGGATTAAGGGTGCCGATTTGGAAGATGAATATTTGTTCCAGATTCTTGCGGCTTTTCGTCGTACCTAAATGTAGGGAAAGGCCGCCTATGTGTTACCTATGTGTTGTTTGGAGTGGTTAGGGAGATTAAAATGGTGAGCTACTGGCTTAGATCCATCCTTGTCATTCTTCTCGTCATCGCGAAAGTGATCGCGGAATCGGTCACCTAGTCGTCTACCTGTCTCGCCAATGTATAATTTATTGCATAACGTACAGGTTATTCAATAAATGAGATTTGCGGAGGTACATGTGAAACGATCGGTGATCTTAACAGATCGCTTAGGTCCCGATGTCTTGCTAGTGTTAACAATGAAAAGACAAGTTTTGCATCGTGAGCGCGCGCATTTGAAAGTGCCGGGTTGCTCGTTAGTTTTGAGCGCCCTTCTAACTAAAAAGTTGCCTACGTTTTTGTCACGTTTGAATGAAATAAGTGGAGGTTGCGAAAAGATTCTACACTGTACCAGTTTCGGGATCATTTTGGAGTAATTTAAAATTATTAAGAATGATACTTTTGACCGCGTGTTTATGAGGATGGAAAGTGAGGGTGAATGGAATTCTGTCATTCTTATCTTTTTGTGACGTTTGAAGTGATCACTGTTGATCAAATTGTTGGGTGCGATGCATGATGGCCCGCTTTGACCACAGAAACAGGATAGCCACGTTTTGCGAAGAACTGGCACATCTACTCTGATTTGCTGGAAAAATCGGAGTCATCACTACAT
>NC_090875.1:10938060-10943060 GCF_036669935.1 Montipora foliosa | reverse complement strand
CACGGTTCAAAATTAATGTTGTTTTCATGTCGTAAATATTTCATTCTCGATCGACCGTCCCGGAAACTTCCTTCTGCTCTCTCTGAAAACTGTGTATCAATAGTCATTTGCTTTTTCATCAATATTTGTCTTGCATAAAGCAAGCTAACAAAATCTGTACCTTGCTGAGTTCGCATTTGTTAGCGTTAATAGTATTTTCGGTCAGATGCTTCTGTTTTATATTAGGGGTTCATTGTTTTGGTCTTCCATCCTAACACTAACCCCGCGGAACAGGGCTTGACTTCAGTGAAGTTTAGTATTACAAAGCTGTCAGATGCTCAGAGGGCACACTTGTGGTGCAAGGAAGTTGTGAGGGAACTTGAAAATTATCAACATGTCAGCCCAGAAGCCAATGTTTCTCGCTTCTCTTTTATTTGTTATTCTTCAGAGACTGGAATGCTGTATTTCAATACCACACAATTCAGTGCCTTCTGATTTTCTGTAGCACGTACCACAGGCAACCCAGTGTATGCTTCACGGAAGCATCTCGTTTAGTATTTTTTTCCGTGTCGGTAAAAGTCTTGCCTGTCACTCCCCTGGTAAGTGGTGTCTTTGTGCATAGAGCCTTCTGAGCGTATTTTCTTAGGATCGAGAGGGTAGTGGAAATGCGTAGATTTCTCTGGTGGACACAGGAGAATCCTTAACTTAGCCTGTAATGGCGTCGAAAGTCATGAAACGCGAATGGCGTTTTAGTGGATCCTTAAACAAAATATACCCTTATGGAGCTCAATAATGGAAAGTCAGTTGGATAAACTAGGCAGGAATCTCAAAAGCGACGAGTACTGGACTTCGACAACAATCTATCGCCCGTCGAGACGAAATCAAAGTGAGCTGTATTTACCTGAAGTACATGGTAATTTGACACGATTGAGTTTCTTGTCTTCACGCACGCAATGAAATAGGAAGAGGTTTTCGCCTCTAAGAGCAAATATGTTGTTTGTTTCAATAAATGTTTCGCTGGAAAACGATTCTGTGGTATTTTCTGCCTTTGTGAATTATAATATCATGTTGTGTATTGAATTTTCGAGCTTAAGGTTGAAATGTGATATGGGAGAAGTTTTTTACTATTGCTCTGTAAGCAGGAAGGGTTCACAGGCCTGTTGGAAGCGTGCTTGAGTTTCAACAAAATGAGCCCCAAAATCAGTGAAGAATTGTGACGCAGATGAATAATAAAGTAGCTGCTATTTCCAAAATGATGGAATTACCTGGTGATAAATAACGTCGTACGCGTCTTGGAGAGTAAATTTTGACTTTGCATAAACAAGACTTGGGCGATTGTGATCTTTGTTTTGACTTCGCTCATTTCATTGTCAAACTTTATAACACTTGACAGAAAAAGAAACTTACAAAAACCCGGTATCTTGCCATCATTTGACACAGATACTTCACTGTTTGGCGAGTAAACATGCCGCGGTAACTTCATCACGGCAACCGCTGAATTCCGGCGATGTCACTTACGATTTTGCGATTTATTTGTGCAGCCAAAACGTACAATAACAAAATTGAACGTTGCAAAAATCCCCCAAAATGTTTGTCGCTGATCTTAACTTTTTATATTCTATATTCACGGTTCAAAATAAATGTTGTTTTGATGTCGTAAATATGTTATTCTCGAGCGATCGTCCTGGAAACTTCCTTCTGCTCTTTCTAAAAACTGTGTATCAATATTTATTTACTTTTGCATCAATATTTGTTTTTGCATAAAGCAAGCTAACAAAATCTGTACCTTGCTGAGTTCGCATTTGTTAGCGTTAATAGTATTTTCGGTCCGATGCTTCTGTTTTATGAGGGGTATATTATTTTGGTCTCCCGTCCAAACACTAACCCTGCCCAACAGGGCTTAACTTCAGTGAACTTTGGTATTACAAAGCTGTCAGATGCTCAGAGGGCACGCTTAAACTTGTGGTCAAAAGAAGTTTATCAACATGTCAGCCCAGAAGCCAGTGTTTCTCACTTCCCATTTATTTTCTTCAATCTTTCTCGGTTCAGTACTTTGCTAGTAACCACATGTCTTCTCAGACTATTTACCTAAGACTTCTACCATGGCACTACAATGATAGACAATACCAAAGCAATATCGTGCACTGTTAGAGCTACATATTACGCAAGGACAGATCTGTTTCGTCGTACGAACGTGTGAGGACCTGTGAGCCAAAGGGCCTCGTCTGGTATGACTTCTTAATGACCCCCCAACTTGAAAAAAATTGTCTGGAACGGTGCACGTACCACAGGCAACCCAGTGTACCCTCACGGAGGGTCTAGTTGTTATTTTTTTCCGTGTCGGGAAAATTCTTGCCTGTCACTCCCCTGCTAAGTGGTGTGCATAGTCTTCTCTGCGTATTTTGTTAGGTTTGAGGGGGCTGGAGTAATGCGTAGCTTGCTCTGCACAATTAACCTGTAATGGCGTCGAAAGTCATTGTAACGCGAATGGCGTTTTAGTATATCTTTAAAGAAATATACCCCTATGGAGCTCAAGAATGGAACGTCAAGACAGGCGGTGAAACATAAAGATCTGGAATCTTAAAAGGGACGAGTGATGGACTTCGACAGCGTGAATCTTTCGCCCGTCGAGCCGAAATCAAAATGAGCTGTACTTCTAATATGGTCACCGTGACAGGTGTTACGTACAACACTGAAACCAAATGGAAATTTCTCTGGTAACTTACGGGCTCAACAAAGACAGATAAGGAATCGAACACCACAAGTAGATCTGTGATCTGTGTTGTGTGTCTCACAGTGTTTACTGAAGTCGCATCTATTTAAAGTTTGCCTGTTTGTCCGGCAACTAACATTCATTTTGTACTCAACTCTGCAAAGGTTAAAAAAAAATTGGAAATGTTATAGTGAAAAATTATTTGAATGAAAGCTTGTTGTCTCTTTTGTGCTTTATTATTTACGATCAAGTTTCTTTCGAAAAGGGTTTGATGTGAACTGTCAGAAATTTATTTAATTGCATATGCTTTGTGATTGTGTGTTTCGCTTGCACGCACGCAACTGAAATAGGAAGGGTTTCTTGCCTCTTATAGCAAATATGTTACTTGTTTCAATAAATGGTTCGCTGGAAAATGTTTCTGTGAAATTTCCAGCTTTTGTAAATTTATCATGTTGTGTAATTTTCGAGCTTTGCAAATTTGCATACATGTGTTGAAGTGTTGTGGTAACGCATAAGTCACGAAAATAAACAGGTCTGTTGGAAGCGTGCTTGAGTTTCAACAAAATGACCCCCAAAATCGACAAAAGATTGTGACGCTGATGAATAATAAAGTAGCTGCTATTACCAAAACGATGGAATTACCTGGTGATAAATAACCTTGTCTTGGAGAGTAAATTTTTGATTTTCCAGAAACAATGGTCAACCTCTGAGAGTTGGGCGATTGTGATCTTTGTGTTGAACTCGCACATTTCTTGTCAAAATTTATAAGAATTGAAAGAAAAAGAAAACTAAAAAAGCAAAAACCCGGCTCATCCTCGGTGTAAAAACCTGTGAAACTCGCGGATGACGTAACACAAAGGAAAACAAAAGAGCAAAAAAACATCAAACAATAACCTAACCCCACCACGAGCTAACAAAACAAAGAAAAAGTTTCAGAGGCTTTTACACCGAGGTAAACCCAAAAACCCTGTATCTTGGCATCATTTGACACAGATGCTTCACTGTTTCGCGGTAACTTGATCACTGCGCCCGCTGAATTCGATGTGCGATTTACTCGGTGCAGCCAAAAGTACACCAAAAAAACTAAAATCTCCCAAAATGTTTTTCGCTGATGGTAACTTTTTTATATTCGTGGTTCAAAATTAATGTTGTTTTCATGTCGTAAATTTTGTTATCGATGGCAAAATATTTTATTCTCGATCGACCGTCCCGAAACTTCCTTCTGCTCTTCTTAAAATCTGTGTATCCGTATTTATTTACTTTTACATCAATATTTGTTTTGCATAAAGCAAGCTAACAAAATCTGTATCTTGCTTGGTTCGCATTTGATAGCAGTAAAATATAATTTTCGGTCCTATGCTTCTGTTACTGAGTGGCATATTTCTTAGGTCGCCCATCCAGATACTAACCCCGCCGATAACTTCAGATTTCAACTTGCTAGATGCTGTCAGTGCACGCTTACACTTGTGGTGGAAAGAAGTTGCATGATGAACACGTCAGGCCAGAAGCCAATGTTTTTCGATTCTTTTTATTTTCTTCAATCTCTCTGGGTTCAGTACTTTGCTAGTGACCACATGTCTTCTCAGGCTATTTAACCAAGACTTCTACCATGGCACTACAATGATAGACAATACCAAAACAATATCGTGCACTGTTAGAGCTACATATTACGCAAGGACAACTTGAATCTCCTGGAAGACAACACACAGCTCAGTTGACATTACGGAATAAATTGCTGTGTTACTTCACTACCACACGTAAGCAATGCGTGTCAATTTTTTTTTAAAGAAGACAGGAATTCTTCTTTCTGACAAATGATTAATTAATAGGCCGGTAGCCAGGTTTTTAACCTCAGAAAAGGATCTGTTTCGTCGTACGAACGTGTAAGGACCTGTGAGCCAAACGGCCTCTGCTGGTATGACTTCTGGTTGACCCCTTAAAAGGTCTTAATGACCCCCCAACTTGAAAAAAATTGCCTGGAACGCTGCACGTACCACAGGCAACCCAGTATACCCTCACGGAGGGTCTAGTTAAGAGACAACACAGCAGATTTTTGATAGATACTCTTCAAGGCAGCTTGGTGAATGGTGTTACTTGAAGCTAGCAATTGCAATTTTAGTCACAGAGCAATCTTGATCTCATAACATCGTCTTTTATCATTTTTCACACCAAGTAACCAAATTCTAAATTTCTCAGCTCATTGCGAAATCATGATGGCCCTTCAACATTCGAGTTTCAATAGCGTAGAAGACCGGGAATTACTTAGAGCTATTCAGCAGTTAAGCTGGGTTAGGATTAATTCCTTTTT
>NC_090875.1:10930560-10933060 GCF_036669935.1 Montipora foliosa | reverse complement strand
ACTTGACGCGGCCGACGTACGTCTCATAAATTGTTCCCCCTTGGACAAAATTCCCTTTTTAGATTTAGAAGCCGAACTTTATTTTGCAAGTCCTGTCGTTGTAATTGTTCCCAAAGTTATATGATAGTTGTAAATGATGTCTTAATTTCGGCCTATGAACGGTTTGGCGTCTCAATCAAAGCTTTATAATATAACTGTGCTGTGCGTTTGTCAAATTTCCTACAAGGATGCGGTAAGAAGGACTGAGACGTTCCCAGTTGAATTTCCTTTCGTACCGTATTTACTCGATTAAACGCTGCAGCGTTTTTTAAATTTTGGGCGTGTCCGATGCGGCGTTTATTTGAAAATCATATTTCTTAAGTCACTGACGACAATTACGGTAGATAATTTTTTAACATTACTGGGTTGCCAGTATGGCAAACCAGTCGGAAAATGGGTGGCCTTTAGTCGCTTTTTTTCCGTGTCGGAAAAAGTCTTTCCTTGCACTCCCATGCTAACTAGTGTCTTTGTGGATAGAGCCATCTGCGCGTAATTTTCTTAGGTTTCAAGGGGGTTGTAGAAATGCGTAGATTTTTTCCGCTGGACACAGCACAATATTTAATTAACCCGCAACGGCGTCAGAAGTCGTTGTAACGCGAATGGCGTTTTAGGGGATCTTTAAACAAAATATACCCTTATGGAGCTCAAGAATGAAAAGTGAATTGTATAAACAAGACAGGTGGTGAAAGATAAATATCTGGAATCTTAAAAGCGACCACTAATGGACTTCGACAACAATTTGATATCCGTATCAACTGAGTAACCTTTGTTTCTAAATTAATATTTTACTAATTGCGATGTTATGTACAACACTGAAACCAAATAGCAAATTCTGTATGAGGGAATCGAACGCCTTGAGTGCATCTGTACGTGTTTACTGAAGTCGCATCTCTCACATTTATTTCGTACTCAACACTGCACAGTCTTCAGGTAGAACATAATTGGAAGCGTGACAGTGAAGATTTATTTGAAAGAAACCTTGTTCTCGTTAGTCAAGAATTATTTTGAAGGAAAGCTTTTTGCTTCATTATTTAATTAAGGAAAAGATTCCTCAGAAAGGGGCTTGATCCTGAATTTATTTTGTTGCGTATAGTTGATTTGACGCGAAGTGGGTTTCTTGTTTTTACGCGCGCAATGAAATAGGAAGGGTTTGTTTCCTCAAATAGCAAATATGTTGTTTGTTTCAATAAAACCTTTTGCTGGAAAAGGTTTTTGTGATATTTTCGGCCTTTGTTGATTCATCGTGTTGTGTGATATTCCCCGTCAAGATCCAATCATACGACGACATGATTGTTGAAGAATGTGGATGCCGTTGATGAACGATTCGCGTCTGGAATCTAATTTTGATTCTAGCTGGACTGTCGCAGACCGATGTCTCATGTCCTCTCTCTGCGTGGAAAACCTGTTCGACATTGTGTCATTTTGACATGTTATGCTGAGCTCTATTTTGTTGCAGATATAACCTGTGTACAGGCGTCTCCAAGTTGAGTTTCTATCCTGAAGCACTAGTTAACAAATAGATTCCATGTTGCCGTGCGTCTGTTCAGTAATAGATCACAGATGTTAATAAATTTGCATACGTGGGTTGAGTGACACCCCACGAGCAGCTTTCCTAAAGATGACAGAAAGTCGTGTTCTTTGTGGCAAATTATCAATAGGTAGCTATACTTTTAAACGTCAGAAAAAGATCGGTTTTGTCACTGTGGTGTAAAACGAAGTTTTTTTTATGAAGCCAAAAATACTTCTTTAAGTTCCTGGTTAATCCAATTTATTGCTACGACTTCCTGGTACGGAGATTTGTCAGCATTTTGATTTGCGATAATTCAGGTTGCCGTGTTCGCAAGTGTGTTTTTGCATCTCATAGATGTTTAGGTTTCCAATTACAATCTCTGTTATAATTAAAACAGACAAAGAAGGTTTCCTGACCCGATGGATGAAGTGTAAATGTTCAGTCAAATATCACAACAAAGTTAAAAAAATGAAAGAAGGAAGTTTCTTGGTTAAAAAGTACATTGTTTTACTCAGAAAACGACGAACGATTAACATTCTTCCCTGTAGTTCATTCAATGTAAGCAAGAACGTCGACGCAAGGTGATCACGTGCACCTTTGTGGTTGTCTAGCACGTGATCAATTTCTTCCTTTTAACAGAACATCGACCTTTAATTTCTCTTGATTCAAGGAAGTCAGAGACTGTTGAAATTTTAGTGTTTTTACGATCTATTGCCCTTAATCTTTTGCTGAGAATTGGAAATCAGAGTTTTATATGCAAACTATGTTATTTTTTTCTTCATCTGTCTTTTGGCTACCCTGAGTGCCAGAGAAATTTTTTCAAGGTCGTAGAAAACGCTCCGCGACTCCAGATCAACGGTCGACTGTTGACCGGTGCGTTCTCTCCAACCTTGAGAAAAATTCCTCTGGGACCCATAGGCGAATCCGGAAATTCCAGAAGGAGGGGGACCG
>NC_090875.1:10900560-10925560 GCF_036669935.1 Montipora foliosa | reverse complement strand
AATTTATAATCCAGACTTTATTAATTGCCCCTTGCTATAGCTACTATTAGTAGAATTCTACTAGTATACTAATGCAAATGCTGTAATCTGATTGGCTGAGCCATTCAACACTGACAGCCATTAGTGTGCAGTGGCTTGAGGTCGTCTTGGAAATAACGACATTTTTCTTCGTTTTCCCAACGTTTTGGAGGAAAATGTGGATGCAAATGGGTAATTAAATTTCTGATAAGTCTAAACGAAGGACATTTACGGTTTCTTGACTTTTAAAAAAGTTGAAATTATTGAAAAAGTTGATGCGCTCGCGCGCACAACTTAGATTTTAAACGCCAATTCAATCCGAGCGATCTTTTTCAGGCGCAAAGTTTAATAATACGTCAAGAAATAATTGGAAACCGTTATTTGAAGTAAGTTTTAGTAAGAATTCCACTAAAACAATAAGATTATTCGCTCTCGATTTCTACGAATAATCTAATAATCTAATTGTTAATAATCTAATAATCTAATTGTTAATTGGAAAACCTCGCGCTATCGATAAAACTACATGTAGCAGACATTTTGAAATAGTTTTCATGCTGGGATCAGAGCTATATTTAGAGTTATATATAGCTCCATTCTTTCGTTTGCAAATTGTTGCATTATTGTGTGCCGGATAGATTTACTCATTTAGTAAATCAATCATGAGCTGTGCTCGTAGCATTGGAGCGTCTGTGAATGTCCATGTGAAGTGTGTCTGGAAACCTTTACAGAAGTCTTTTACACAAAACACCACTCCCACTCCATAACTTCTTGAGCTACAGGGTTGATCTGGCATTGGTACTCTGAACCGTTGCACTCTAGATCTGTTCCAGATTGATGGCTGGAAGCGTGAAAGACCAGTTGTCTCAGCGATGGTTTTTAACGTGGTGTTAGCCAGTTGCTGAATGGATGCGGTGATAGGATAGTGAAATCCATCCCATCATCGTACTCTATGGAGCAATCACGGACATCACATACAAGAAGTCCCCAGTGATTGCCATGTAGATGCATGGGTAGAAATATCAGATCCACAGTACTCATGTTGACATTCGCATAGAGATAGTGGACTGCACTTTCTCGGAAATTCGTAGAAACATCACTTGGCAGCGTACAGAAAAGTTCTCTTTCAAGGCGTCCATTTGCTGCATCACAGTACTTGATTATGAGCAAGTTGATAACCTCATCAGTTAAATAACGTTCACAGCACAAAACAGACAATTCCTGAGAAGTAACAGTAAACCCTTTGTACTGAACGAGAAACTGGCCGTCTAAGTTTTATCGGTGGAGGAGTACTCCTCCACCGATGGAACTTAGACGGCCAGTTTCTCGTTCGTGCTTCTTTGACATCTTGCGTGTAAATACTTTAGATAGTGTGAATAAAGGATTGAATATATATCACTGCATGGGTACACAAGAAAGATAACATTAACGGTATTTTCCAAGCGACAGCCATCAAATTATAAAGAAAAGCTTATAAACAAAGTTTCAGTGAGCATTTTTAACCTAAAGCTTATGTACTCACCTCAACGAAAGTGTTAGATTTATGTCGGCGCTCATGATGGAGATGGAAATAGATTGTTTTTACTGAAAATATGAAAAGCGCGCCATGCTCCTTGTCGGTAATATCCGGAAACTTTTAACTGCAAAATTATAATTATACACAGGAGCGCAACCCAACAATTTGAGATCACTTCCAACAGAACGCGCCGAGAAATCAGTTGTAGCATACGAAACGTCAAGTCGCGATTTTCGTTTTATTTCTAATTGAGCTTTTATGGCCGACGAACAACAGTGTATATGATATTGTTTGTCTTTCATTACGAAGGGCAGCACTTACCCTCTGCTGACAAATGTTTCTTGAATTTAGTTGATGGCAGCTGGAGTGATTGGGGTAACTGGAGTCTTTGTACAAGGGTCTTTAATGGCATACAGATGCGGACAAGGGAATGCGTGAATCCAAAGCCACAATTTGGTGGGATACCATGCAAAGGATCTACTACAGTTATGAGAGGGTGCACAAACACGTCAAGTTGTCTCCAAGGTATGTTACCAAAATCAACGCTGTTTGAGTTTCAATTGTTTGCAAACAGCTCCTCAAATACTGGTTAACACCTTCTTACTCGTCAGCTTGTCCTTTTGTAATTTACAGAATGTTCATTCTCCTTTTGTGGTTTTTTTTTGCCAGCTTTCTTCAAACAAATTCTGCTGAACTGTCCAGCATCCTGGCATTTGATGCATTTGATTTTTTCAGTTGATCTGATGGAGAAAGCTTGGCGATCCTCATACCTGTTGCACATGTCCTATTGGATATAAGAAATAGGTGGCCAGTCAACACTGCCTTTCAAAAAAAGGATACAAGGAGGTGTTATCATATCTCCATTAATTTACCGGGGTCAACACAAATACATTTAATATTAGTCAATTATAACCCAGCTAACAATTGCGGAATTGCCAGTTATTCACTAGCCCTGCAATTTCCTTTATTAGAATTTCCCGTGCGTTTTCAAACAGAGGGCCGTCCATCTACTGGAGTGATGCAAATTCACAACAACAACACCTGGAAAGCGCTTTGTACCGCTCATTGGAATAATGCTGAAGCAATTCTTGCCTGCCAAGTAAATGGCTATAACTACAGTAACGACAATTTTACAGGCAATTGGAAAAGAGGAAATACAAGTTTGGTGAACATCACTTCTCATTCATGTTCATCAATCATTCAAAGTTGTGGGTTCATTAACACGCAAATCCAGTGTTCAGGTACAATAGTATGAACAAAGAAAATCTCAGTCTTTTCCGTATACCATCGCATAGTTTTAACAAAGCAAGTCAACTAAAAACCCTATTTGTTAGTTTATAATAACCTGTGGCTCGCTGTATAAGAAATGACTAACTGCTGGTAAAAAAAGGCAAGGCACTAATTATTGGAAGCATGGCCACTAAGGTACAGTTGGGCTGAACGAGAAAAATGTCACACTTAGCTCTGCTGCAGAGCAGGACTTATTTAAGTCCAGCGCCCAAATCTCTAGACCACAGGTCACCGTCTTTGGGACTGATGATTCTGAAACCGCTATCTTATTATACTGTACCCTGTTTTTTTAAGAAATGAAGGCCCAACTGGAACAGTCTCAATGAGTGGGCTTCCTCTTAAAACATTATCCTTGTTACATTAAGGATTTTAGCATCGCCTATCCTGTTCAAAGTTTTAGTCAAACTGAAATAAACTGGAGATATTGAGGAATGGACAATGAACAGAAAACAATGGTTTGTTGCAAAAAAGAAACGTAGAGGACAATCACAACCAAGCATTGCTTTCACTGATGTGTCATTCTTTCAGTTCCTGTGCGCCTAAGTGGGGAGAAAGCTAAGTATGGTGGAAGAGTAGAAGTTTTTTACCGCAGAAGGTGGGGCAAGATCTGTCGCACTAAATGGGATATCAATGATGCCAAAGTTGTTTGTAAACAACTTGGCTTTAGAGGTGCCCTGGCCGAATTCATGACGGGAATGAATACCACTGATGAAGACATACCCGTTGTAATGTCAGATATAGCTTGTACTGGACAGGAATCCGTTTTAGCCCAATGTAATCGTTTAGATGGAGAGCACAAGTGTCCGGAAGACATCGGGGCTCAAGCTCTGTGTGTACCAAGTAAGTAGTCACTTTTCACCAAGACTGTGTATTTAATCTATTCCTGACAAACAGAAGGTTGTGATTAGAGACAGTTTTTTAACTTGGTCATCCTCATCAGTGTATCGTTTAACATTTGTGGTTTGTACAGTCAATTCCAAACAAACGTCAATTTCAATCTTTCAACTGTATTTAGAACAACAACAACAATAACATTTCTAGTTGCACATTTTTATCTAACTAAACGATGGAAATCACGAGAAAACGCAAGGATCTAGCTACAGTGTATGTGTGTACTGGTCGTAGTAGCAAAGCAGCTTTCGAGTTCACTATTACTACCCAAAATTGAACTCTGGATAGTGAAAAAAAAAGATGAAATAAATAAAAACTAGCAGAAACTGATTATGGTTGAAATAGAGGTATTTTATAGGTAACAGTTATAGAAGAATAAAACGTGTTTGAAAATAGCTGTAATTACAAGACTGAATCTTTAAATTGAAAAAAAATATATTTACTACGAATTAAGACTTGCAAACACCGATGAGATATTTTGGAAAGTAATTTCTTCCATACAATAATTTTGTTCTAGACAACGTGGAAGTTCTGGAAAAGAAAAACGTTAGTTCTAATCTTGGTAGCACTGAAACCGTGCAATGTTCCTTAGAAAAGGAAAACCAGAATGGGAAGGTTAAATGGTATGAAATTGGCACCACTACTAGTGAACTCAATTCAGACGGGAGAATTGAGGTAAAAGGTGTCACTTTGACAATAAAAAATGTTCAACTGGCTGATGGGGGAACATATGAGTGTCGAGGAGAACGTTACACTCGATTCTACACAGTTTACGTCAATGGTGAGTTTTTCAATGCTTAGAAAGCCATCAATATGCTACAAATCATTATTATCAACAAGAACAACAACATAATCACAGGGCTGTATGAAGCAATCTGAGGCACCTACCTCAGTCATTTCTTTCCTTATTTTTCTTTTTTTTTTTCTTTTTAATAATACAGGATATCAGTACTGTAAGCGTCAAGAACACCCTAAATACCGAAGAATAGAATTTGCCTTAGTCATTTTTTTTTCTGATTACCGCCATGAATCAAGTTAATCCTCCTCATCATCATAAATATCAGTTTTAGTGGACTAATGCAAATCCTGCATTTTGATAGGCTACGCTACTAGAGGACTATTATTAATAGTCCTCGAGTAGCGAAAAGCGTGACGCTTTCTTTCGTTTTATTCCGAAATAAATATTTCTTTAACTTGCATTTGCTAACTTTATTATCGCCTTTTTCTGTCCAACTAGTTGGGTGATACTAAAACAATTAGACCCTTCGCCCTCAAGGGCCACGGGTCTAATTGTTAAAAATTTCACCTTCATCAACATTATACTAATCATCAAGATCAGTACCTCCATGATCTTCATTGTCCTCATCAATCTTAAAATCCTTTGTATCAGGTAGATTTAATTTCTCGTCTACTTCCGTTAGTGTCACTCGCTTCAGCTCTTTAATCACCAGTAACCTCATTGTTTGTTTATGTGATCTACTGAGAAATTGATTGCAACTTAATCATTGCGTTGCTCTTTCCTTGTTTGAACGTTAATTTCATTGCACATTTTCTAGCAATTACATATATTTTTCATAAGAATTCTATCAGTAATTTATATTCATTAGAGCATTATCAGTCTCTCAATGAAAGTAACCATTGCAGTCATGAAGCAACTGTAGATCAGTAGTTATCAGTTGCAAAACAAGCCTGAAAAAACACGGCTTCAACAGGACTTGAATCCATGACCATGAACCATCTGACCTATCCACAGGCACCCCAAGGTCATTGATAGGGTGGCCGACAAAAATAATATGTACATTTAGCCAAGCCTAAAAGCGGAGCTCCCTGGTTATTTATTCTTACTGCCTGTAGGGTTAGTGAACAGAAAAGGTTTTCGAATTTTTCGCGTTTTGGTGTTTGCGACTACTACTTAATCAAATCATTTTCTTTGCTTTCTTCCGTAGAAAAATGCATTTCCTAACTACTGATATTCCACGGTAAATTTCATGCAAAAAACCGATATCGCATGAATCACGAAGCGATGAGTGCGATATCGGTTTTTCAAGCGAAGTTTACTTTGGAATTCACCAGTTTGGCAATGATTTTTTTCTTGAATCGCATGAGTTTTAAAAGAAAACAAGCACATTCTTAGCGAGCGAATGAAAAAGGAAAATGTCATTTAAGGGTCAACTGTCAATATCCGGCGAATAGGAATGACGCTAAAACTAGAAACCATCAGGAAACTTTGTCAGTTCAAGGTCAAAAAATAGTTTTACTGATGTTCTGTTTTTTCCACTTTACCTCTGAAAACGAGATCATTCACATTTGAAGTAAATCATTGAAACATGGCAGCTTGGCTTGGAACAAGAATCGGCAAAATACGGCAATGCAATCAAGAAAGGACAAACTTCCAACAAGATCGACTCCAACAAATTAACTGTAGGAGCTTTAAACAAACTTTTCAAAACACAAGCTGGCGTTATTTATCCGTATTTTTAAGAGAGCTCATTGCCTTTACGTGTTTATAACATAAAGGCAATTTTTTTCTTGTTATTGTCGAGGTACAACGAAAATCACTTGCACGTTTGCTCGCTAAAAAGTCAAACTTTGTTATTTTTCGTCTTTATCAACGTAAGATGGACCGTCCGGTCGATATTTAAATGTTTGATAATAAGCAATTTAAGCGCTAAAGAAAAGCACTCTTTCTGAGCGATTTTAGCGCTTAAAAGCACTGTTTTACTGAGACCTACTGAGCGATTTTACCGCTGAAAAGCACTGTTGTACCCCGAGTGTTTTACTGAGCGATTTTAGCAGTGATTTTAGCGCTTAAATGCACTGTTTTACTGAGACCTACTGAGCGATTTTAGCGCTGAAAAGCACTGTTTTGGTGGGCAGAAATGGGAATGCCAAAAGGTCTAAAAATTAATGCCACTAGATAGTGCTCTCGAGTAGAACTGACCAACGAACAGCAACGACGTGCAACTGTCTTGTTAGCATGGTAATATTTGACTCATTTTACTTCTCTGCAAGCGGCGAGTTTCCCGCCGTTTCCGGTGTAATTTCCCCAGGGACTCTGATACGGTCCAATTTGCATAGAGCAAATTGACCTGTGCCTCCCTACGGTTGAGAGCGACTTTGTCGTGTTGGAGGTGGTCGGTAAGCCAACGACTTTGAAATCCGTGGCCAAGATCACTCGTAACGGATCAAAATGACGCAGAAATGGGCAGCCAGCGTTCAAAAAGGAGCGTTTTTCGGGCGGATAAGATAAACCTCGGGATCCGAGGCGAAGCAACTAGAAAGAAGAATTATCGATGGCTGCCGTGAGGGAATTTTGGCGAGCTCCGAGCATTTTAGTGGAATTTATGGAGCTTCGAGTTCGAACCGTCGGCCGACCAGGTCGCCAGCTTTTCGTTTCACTTTAATGGAAAGCAAACCTGGAAAAGTTTAAATCGTCAAAATGGCTTTAGAACGACTTTAGAACGCCTCAGCTGCCACAAAGACTTCAAAATAACACAAGAGCAGACTAAAGCAAGTTTCTTTTATTTAAATCCTTTACTACAAGTTGAATTCAGAGCGATTTTCGAACCGTTTCATACACTCTCTTAAATGGCTCAAAACGTAACGCAATACTGTCACGTATGTAAATCTCAAACAACGTCTGGGCCGCCTGTGGTTTTACGACAAATCACATAAATAATGTCAGCCAACAGTTGGTGTACATACGATTACTATTCAATGCGTTCATGTACCAGCGTCAGTTCACTTTAGCCATGATGACATTCTCTTTTTATGGCCAAATTGGCTCAACCTTTTCCTGGTAACCTCATAGTATCACAACCTGAATATCTGTGCCATAGAAAACTTTCCCGTGCAGCTGGGAACCGCATTCCGTATTCCTTCAAACCCAATGTTACACGAGTTCACGTGACATTTAGTGATTTTCCGGTAAAGTTTGGTTGATGTGCGGTTTTAGACGCACCGCCTATAAACCAATAGTTTTGGCCTGAAGGAACATAACAGCAGACCAGTAGTGCTGTAAGAATAAATTGGTGTTAAGTTTGACTTATATCGAGTTTTAGGATAGTCATACCCACCCTTCCCACGAATTTCTTTCGCAGGAAATAGGCATGGAAGTCGTACCCAGACCTGAATTGCGTGCTTGCTTACTCTCATTGCACTCTCAATTTCTACATCGACACATCAGTTTTCAAGGTTACATTCATCACTTTTTGCTTAAAATTATACACTAACGCAGCCTTCTCTATTTTGAGAGTGGCAAATGGATTTTCCGTGATTTACGATCAGACTACTTCTTCAAGTCTTCACGGTTAAAGTAATGACGAGTAGTTACAGTTGTAAAATTCAGCGTGACGCGTGATAGACAGTTCTCGAGGGTCCAAAATATGTTTTTTTAATCACGTATCCTGACCCTATTTTTGTTCCATCCCGCCATCCCGTCGCAATGAGCATTTCCATCCCGATCCCGCCTGGCTGAAACCACTTTGCTCGACCTCAACGCCATATTTCAATCGTAAGTTTATTATAGATCATTCTGACTACACTACAACGAGCTACGAGTGAAAGTTTATGTAGGATGTGTCAGTGAGCTGTACAAATGCAAGACAATCCTACTACAAATACAACGCAAGCCTACTATAAGAACTAACGTTAAATATAATCTCATAGAAGTTATGCTACGCCAGATACGAAAAACCACTAAAAAACCACCCTTTAGACGTGGCCAAAAAACATATGGAAACGTATTCCTCATGTAATGCGGCAGCATTAAACCCCGAAGAAAGAGTGAATACGGCCAATAAGCGGCCACCAGCTTGTACGTTTTTCTGTTTCACGGACATATTAATTCCCCTGGCCAAGTACCAGCATATGGAATTTTTAGAGGAAGGTTCAATAAATGATTCTGAACAAAAATTTGTTTTTTAAGGTCTCTACAAGTATTATCAAATTTGCTTTGAAAATCGACTATTTTGGGAGCTTTGTAGTATGGAAGCTGTACTTTAAGCGGAATATTCCGACGAGCTGATCGGTTAAATTTACGGCCAGCATATGGAAAGGTTAGCACCGGTTGTCAGGAAAGCTCCTGCAAATTTTCGCTGGTTTACGACACCTACAAGTACTATCGAAATGCTGTTTTCTGAACGCACTCGTCAACCTTCCGCAAATTTGCCTTTCGGAGGCTGTTCAGGAGAATGGTTGACTGATTTTGAAACTCCTGCGAGTAATAATAATATGCAAAACTCCGCAATAGCACGCAAATTAGCCCATTACCAGCTCCACTGATTTTGGAAAGATAACCATTGGCAACGTTTACTCCAAAAAGCTTCATTTCAACAGGTTGTTTTACACAGCAAAAAATTCAGATCAACTATAAGAAACTTCGATTTTAACAATGTGTTCCGTTCAAGAAAAACAGCGTGTTGACCAGGAGCTCTTATCAGAGCTCATAGAATCCCCGGTCAATCCTGCGTTCCTCAACATGATCCAGCTATTGATAGGTGGTTTGGACCCCCTATTTTATCTTCGAATAAACGGAGAAGCTCTTTGGGAATGGCAAAGACTCAAACAGCAAAGCCAAGTGTTCGATGCCCTCCAGCTCAATAGAATTTTGAATAATTATCTCACACAAACAATGGCCAACAATGTTACGCGTCGCTCGCCTTTTCTTTTTTGTTTGGCTCGGCTCGGTTTCAAACAGAAATGCCATTTATTTTATTTTCCCCACCGTCTTACGAATAGAAAAGACCTGTGTTGTCTTTAAAATTCTCGACCAACGTGCAGACTACCCTGAAACCGATCGAGTAAAAGACTTGATCTAATGAGTTGCTTTTACCGGTCGAGCGGTAAAAAAGGACAACAATGAATAGAAGCAAGTGTTTCGCGCACCGCACTTTCACTTTGGCTACGCTTAGAAAGAAGAATGTTTTGTGAGAAAACATTTGGCTGCCGCACTCAGACCATTCCGAGTGTGACACGTCAAAAAAAAAAAAAAAAGAAGAACGAGAATGTTCTTGCACACGACTTCGTTGACAAAATTCTTTTGTGAAGAGCGTGTGCCGCCTTTCAATTAGGGCGCTATTGCTACTTCACATTAGATCTTTTGATTGACAGTCACCGATTCATTAACGAGCGCGAGTGCAGTCGGAATTCCGAAATCTTTATCTATACAATAATTATTCCGCGCATTGGAAAACTGGGCTCTGTATGTACATGTCGCCCAAGACAATAGCATTCCGGGCTCAGTCGTCGCCTCTCGCCGATCCCCGCAGGACTTAGTGAGTAAAGACTTAGCCTTGGTGGACGCCTTGTTCGTGAAATCGTTTAACGTAGGAAAGCTGGTGCACAAACAGCTGACATACGGAGACTTCACAGAGAACTGGTCATAGATCCAGTGGCATGGAAGAGCCTCGACGACCAGGGATCCAAAATCTATTACAGCCCTCTTCTGCCATTCCAGTTAAGAAATATATCTTTAAACAGCTCTGCCGTTCAGACATGAAGTGTTGTATGTTGGCCGTTGGCTTGGGAAGAGCTCATCCGTGCTTTGTCCGGTCTTGTTTTAATTCCCGTAGGGTGACGTGCCACCCACTTCACCAGTATATACTGGTGGGGGAGCCAGTATAGAGGCCGACGACCCGTCCATGCGGCAGGCTGTAATGCTTCATATTGCTACCAGTAGCAGGCTCCAAGCCTGACCTGACCGATACACATGTCGTGGACATGTGTTCCACAATTGGGAATCAACACCTCTTCCACTCATGGAGAGAACAAATGATCCGTAATGGAATATGCGATGGCCAAAACATTGGTTTATCACGAATGCATGCATGGGGACACGTTTGGTCAATATTTCACGGTACAATATGCGAACTAGCTCGTAAAAATGCTGCAAGCAAAAAAAGTTCATAAGTAGACGATATTTTCTTTTACTTCTTAGTAACAAATATTGGTTGTTAATTTATGATGGCAGCAAAACTTTCGGCCCTTTGTGGGCAGAATAGTTTTCCATGCATATGCTGACGAGCCTGAGTGCAGAGTATAGCAGTCTAGTCTCCATGGGTTTTTAAGGGGCCTATTGAAGGTTGCTAAGGATTAGAGACAAGCGTGGGACAAGACAGAAACAATTTTTTTTTTGCGTTGCCACTAGATCTCAGGAAAGTATTCGACACCATGTGGCACTGTCTTTTTTAATCAAAGCCGCAGGCATATAAGGCCTTGGGATCTTGAGAATATGGAATGAAAAAAAAAACGTTGGGTCAAAATTAAACTAAAATATGTGTATTGCAACCAAAACAATGCCTTTTTTGGCCCAGTTTCTTTTTACATATATATTTGAACTTTATTCAGGCCAATTGTCACGATTTTGCTGGATTTACTTTTTATGTGCAAGGACAAAGCTGAGTACATTTTTGGGGATTTTTTTGCAAATTTGGGTAAAGTTTTGATGCTATTTTTTTCACCGATTTCCTTCTCCTACTATGTTATGATAAAAAAAACTTAACGACTTGCACATATGCAGTATTTATTCAGTTATGCAGTTTATTTATACAGTTGGGAACGGGCAAAACAGAAATATATATACAACTAAACAATAATTCCATGAGGTCAAATTGGATATGAGAAAAGCACGAATGAAATAATTATGTTCTTTAATTCTGAACGGTTGGACACTTCGAAATTAAGGCCTTTCAATTTCCAGCTTAACAACACTTTGCCCAATCAGTTTGCATATTAGGACATATAATATGAACTGACAACTGAGACAAAACGCTTATAGAATGGTTTAACATATAATACCCGCGGATATTTCGCGAGTAGCATTATATACTAGCAACAAGCAGAATGCCTGCACGTATTATGTGTTAAACCATCCAATAAGGGATTTATTATTCCACTATTACGCCATTTAATTCTGGCATTTTGACTTGTTTGAAGACTGCATTGTCTGAAAATGGTGTTAATTACATTATATGCTCACAGGCCAGTGTGCACATCAATCAAATACAGGCTCGCTACTAAAGGGAGCATGTTTTCTTACTGAGTCCGTTTAAACTCAGGAAAATTCTTGCGGACCACCTTCTAGATTGTAGTTGACTTCTCCATTTCTGCTTGTAATCGTTATGCTACCGACGATGCAAATGAGTTTCTTTTTTTTTTTAATGAAAAAAAAAAAAAAGAGAAATGTTTGATTGCACTTGACTTGACGAGAAATTTCGATACTTCGATTTTGACGTGCACTACCAAGTTTAACAGGGGCACCCAACGTCAATTTTCGGAAAATATCTGTTCGGAAGACGATTTGAGATCTAGAATTTTCGGAACATTTGTTGTAAAATTTCTTGCTTGCCTGCCTCTCCTAGGATTTTCGAACATCTGAAAAATGGTATAATTGCCCATTTTTAGCGGATTTTTACCCTAAAAGGTCACCTAGAATTTTCGGGAGCCCTTTTTCTGGCTGAAAATTTCGAAAAGGTAAGTTTTGAACCCTATAATTTTCGGATCACCAGACTTTCAGCTAGGAAATCCGAACAGATGAAAACTTTTTAGGGGATAAAAATATGCCTATATCTACCGTTTAAATACTAAAATACGTTTAAAAATGCATCTTACCAAAGCCGCAGGCATATAAGGTCTTGGGATCTTGAAATCACTATTTTCTCAAATCACACAGTACATCTTGTTTACCCCGTAAGATTTTGCACAATCATTGTTTGCAGTTCTCCTGGGAAAATAAATATATATGTCACAAGAGCAATCGAAAACAATTGCTATGCAAATTTGTGGGTGGGGGGGGGGGGGGGTGGGTGTAAACAAGGTGTATTGTAGGATTTGAAAACGTAGAGAATGAGAAAATTAGGTTCGGTCAAAATTAAAGGTAAATATAAGTATTAGTTGTCAGCAAAACTATGGCATGTTTTATTCCCCCCTTTCGTTTTACACAAATATTTTATATTTGTAATTCATTTAGTCCAATTGTCACCATTTTGCTGGATTTTTTTTTTGGTAAGGAAGGAATAAACTGAATGCATTTTGTGGGATGTTTTGGAATTTTTGAGATCGATGGGTTCTTTTTTTGTTCATCAAATTCCTACTAATGTACGTTCCCGGATAGTTTGCTACTAACCACACAATTCTTTTTTTAATTTTTTTATTTATTTCTTTTTTTTGTTTTTCTTTTGTTTTGTTGTAGCGTGCTACCTCGGAATTCCCATTAGTAATAGCAAACAGTCCTTAAAGTTTGTGAAATTTGGAAGTTATTGCATACAAACTTAACGCCTTACATATATGCAGCATTCATTCTATTAAAGTAATTTGATAAAATAAAATAGCTGTAAAAAGTAAGAACAGCGATCATTTTTTCAAGTTGGATTGAATGGTTGTGAGATTGACATATAGAGGGGAAAACCTACAATAAGTAAAATACATGGGAACGCGAGAGTGTTAAAACTGATAAAAATGTGTACCTCTAAATCCAAGTAGTGATCTTGGATTATTGAAAAGCGTTCGACAGTCGCTTGAGGAACAAAGCAGAAACGTATAGAACCCAGCCCCCATGCCTATTACCGTTTGGATGGCGATTCGCTAGTGGCAAGCCGCTATGAAGCCACAGTTGTGTATGTGTTGTCTTTGTGGTTGGTTCAGTGGCCTAATGGTTAAGGCATCCGACCGGTAAAATGGAGACCCAGGTTCGATTTCTGGCTGAGCCACATTTTCACTTGCTTACTTAGTTGCGCTGATTTCTGTTCCCAAACAAGACGCTCTATAAAAGCGTACGCTGGCTTGCCTGTGGTACGTGTTACACAAAAACAGAAGGCACTGAATTGGGTGGTATTGAACTACAAGGTTCCAGTGAATTTTTTCAAGTGGGGGGGGGGGGGGGGGTCACTAAGACCATTTGAGGGTCACCCACATGTCGCGCCAACAGAGGCCCTTTGGCTCACACGTTCACACCTTTAATTATTTTGTAATATCCTGTCCCATTTTGAGGTCTTTTAGTTTTTTAAGCTTTGGTAATAAATTCAGTTTAAAGATAACAAACACGCACTTGAGTAAAAGTGCATCGTTCGTCGTTTTCAGAGTAAAACAACGTACTTTTTAGCCAAGAAACTGCCTTCTTTGGTTTTTTAATTTTATTGTAATATTTAACTGAATATTTACATTTCATCTTTCGGGTCACGAAGCCTTCTTAGAAACGTATCTATTGACAGTGACTTCAGGGTGAACTATTTACACAATCGCGAGGTTGAGCGGCCATGTTATTGAAAATCTGAACATCTATCAACAAAAATATTATTTCTCGTCAAGCGTTCCATCTTTTATGTTTAAATAACCACTAATAACCACTAAAAATAAATATTTTTTAACTATCTGTCCGATATTTTTTCATAATCTAATATTCTCTGTCAAAATTTGCACAACAATCAAAACATAAAAATAGCAACGCACGCAACAAATTTAGACGCATTTACCTCTTCGTCGAATTCTCATGCTTAACACTGGAACTTTTAGTTACTGTGAAAATCTTTCTCTATTCGTTAGCGATCACCTCTCAAATTTCAGAGAAATCGACCGGTCTGCGAATATTTGATGAGCCTTTTTCAATGGGATGTCAGAAGGCCAAGTGGATGCTATGCATAATCGGGCAAGTTCGGGCGATCAAGTTGCGCGTGTTACCCGATATAAATATTCTTTCACAAAATGTTCCCGAATCGTTAAGTATCACCACAGAAGACAAGAACATTATTCTAAAAGCTTATTCTACGCAAAAAGTAGGTTCTGGAGGTAATTTTGAGAGTGGAAATCAAGTTTACAGCAGACGATAAATACAAACTTAGGAGGCATGGTATATTTAATTAAGTTAACACAACAGAAAGACGCTAACCTCATTTTCCTCCGAAAATGCTTTACTATTGCCATAAAAACTATCCAGTCAAGCTCGCATATTATAAAACATGATGAATTCATAAACGCCACCTTTTCCAGCGAAATATTTTTCAAAACAAACAACATATTTGCTATTGAGGCAATCTTTCTTTCAAAAAATTCTTGGCTGTCACATTTTCATTTTTTTTTTTTTACCTGAAGATTGTGCACAGAACAGAGATCACTGATCCACTTAAGGTATTTGATTCCTTCTCTGTCTTTGTTAAACCCATAAGTTACCAGAGAATTTTCCATTTGGTTTCAGTGTTCTACATAACAGCACACTTGGTAAAATATTAGAAATACAGCTCACTTTGATTTCGGCTCGACGGGCGACAGCTGTTGTCGAAGTCCATTACTCCTCGCTTTTAAGATTCCAGACATTTATTTTTCACCGCCTGTCTTATTTATCCAATTGATGTTCCATTCTTGAGCTCCATAAGGCTACATTTTGTTTAAAGATGCACTAAAACGCCATGCGCATTACAATGACTTTCGACGCCATAAGACGCCATTGCAGGTTTAATAATTAAATGTTCTCCTGTGTGCACCAGGGAAATCTACGCATTAGCCCAGCCTCCTCAAAACTAACAAAATACGCACAGAAGACTCTATTCACAAAGACACCACTTCGCAGGGGAGTGACAGGCAAAACGTTTCCCGACACGGAAAAAAATAAAAATAAAAATAAAGAAACCACGAAATGAAACCTAGATTCCGACTGGGTTTGGCAACCCAGTAATTAACCTTGTTTGCTTGTATTTCTCAGAAATCGCTGACGAATCGCCATCCAAACGGGATTAGGCTGGTGATCCTAAGTAAATAAGGCAATCAGTCGTTCTTATATCCCCTCCCTGCCTTACTGTACTTAAAATTTGTAGGGGGATTTATCCGTGCATCGCTGATCGACCTGGGAGTAGTGACGAAACCCTGATTGCAGAAAATGTATGAAATTGTCTCCTCGGACCTAGCCACTATGAAGCCACAGTTGTGTATGTCTTGTCTTTGTGCTGTCATTGTGGTTGGTTCAGTGGCCTAAGTAAGTAAGGCAATCAGTTGCTAATATACCCCTCCCTTCCTTACTGTACTATATATGTATATATATATATATTCCTTTAAAGGAGAACTGAAGGCTAGAAGATCAAATTTCTTTGTGTCTTATTATTGTCGAAATATAACGTCCTTTACCTAAAAAAACAGGAAAAATCCTTTTTCATCATGAAAGGCCTTGAATTTGCCCAAACTCCTTGGTTGTTTTTCCAGTTTGAACGCCCGCCACTTTGTTTGCTGTTCCTTCCGGTTACTTACAAAGAGGAATGTCAGCCGCCATCTTGTGACGTCATTGAGCACAAGCAAGCAGCTGGTTTTCACTGAAATCTCCTGTTATCGTTTAGGTCTCAACATAGTACTCCGCTTTCTTCGTCGTTAATGCACGTAAGTTTATGGCAGAACTTGAACCATATTCTTTCGAACCAAAGAAAAGTGCTACAAACTGCCATGGTGGGTCTGAGACAAGCACGTGGATTGTGAGCGCTGCGATTAATGAACAACATGTATGTAAACACATAAGCTCTGTTCTTAGTTTTGCGAATTTTCAATCTTCAACGAGATGCTTCCGTGAAGCATACACTGGGTTGCCTGTGGTACGTGCTACAGAAAATCAGAAGGCACTGAATTGTGTGGTATTGAAATACACCATTCCAGTCTCTGAAGAATAACAAATAAAAGAGAAGCGAGAAACATTGGCTTCGGGGCTGAAATGTTGATAATTTTCAAGTTCCCTCACAACTTCTTTTTACCACAAGTGTGCCCTCTGAGCATCTGACAGCTTTGTAATACTAAAGTTCACTGAAGTTAAGCCCTGCCGGGCGGGAGTAGTGTTAGGATGGGAGACCAAAACAATAAACCCCTCATAAAAACAGAAGCATCTGACCGAAAATACTATTAACGCTAACAAATGCGAACTTAGCAAGGTACAGATTCTGTTAGCTTGCTTTATGCAAAACAAATATTGATGAAACAACAAATAACTATTGATACACAGTTTTTAGAAAGAGCAGAAGGAAGTTTCCGGGACGGTCGATCGAGTAAAAAATATTTACGACATGAAAACAACATTAATTTTGAACCGTGAATATAGAATATAAAAAGTTACGATCAGCGACAAACATTTTGGGAGATTTTTGCTACGTTCAAGTAAATTGCAAAATCGAAAGTGACATGGCCGGAATTCAGCGGGCGTCGTGATTAAGTTACCGCGGCATGTTTACTCGCCAAACAGTGAAGCATCTGTCTCAAATAATGGCAAGATACCGGGTTTTTGTAAGTTTCTTTTTCTGTCAAGTGTTATAAAGTTTGACAATGAAATGTTTATGCAAGTCTTGTTTATGCAAAGTCAAAATTTACTCTCCAAGACGCGTAGGACCTTATTTATCACCAGGTAATTCCATCATTTTGGAAATAGCAGCTACTTTTTTATTCATCTGCGTCACAAGTTTTCACTGATTTTGGGGCTCATTCTGTTGAAACTCAAGCACGCTTCCAACAGGCCTGTGAACCCTTCCTGCTTACAGAGCAATACTAAAAAACTTCTCCCATATCACATTTCAACCTTAAGCTCGAAAATTCAATACACAACATATTATAATTCACAAAGGCAGGAAGTACCACAGAATCCTTTTCCAGCGAAAAATTTATTGAAACAAACAACATATTTGCTCTTAGAGGCGAAAACCTTTTCCTATTTCATTGCGTGCGTGAAGACAAGAAACTCAATCGTGTCAAATTACCATGTACTTCGGGTAAATAGAGCTCACTTTGATTTCGTCCCGACGGGCGATAGATTGTTGTCGAAGTCCAGTACTCGTCGCTTTTGAGCTTCCTCCCTATTTTATCCTAGTGACTTTTCATTATTGAGCTCCATAAGGGTATATTTTGTTTAAGGATCCACTAAAACGCCATTCGCGTTACATGACTTTCGACGCCATTGCAGGCTAAGTTAATGATTCTACTGTGTCCACCAGAGAAATCTACGCAGTTCCAATACCCTCTCGATCCTAAGAAAATACGCGCAGAAGGCTCTATGCACAAAGACACCACTTACCAGGGGAGTGACAGGCAAGACTTTTACCGACACGGAAAAAAAAAAAACTAAAAAAAAGAAAAAAAAAAAACAAACAAACTAAACGCAGACCTCGACTGGTTTGCCATAGGCAACCCAGTAATTAAACATCTTTGTGGTCGTTCTCGACTTTATAAAACCCAACTTGAAGTGCGAATGCCATTCACGCAATGACGTGTCCCAGTTGCTTGCAAAAACAACTTTTCGATTCACTTCTCCGGCTCTGGGTTTGCCACTGAAATCTCCCGAGTAAAGAAAAAATAGCATACTCACTGGGTATAAATGGAATCGATGGAGTCGCAAAGTTAACATTTCATCAATTACATGCAATTGTCGCATCGACGGCTGTAGCCAAGACACCTTCAGAACAGGAGGGTTCAAAATGATCAGAACAGATGTGACAGTGCTGGATATTTGGCAAGTTTTTTCTTCTAAATTCGGATGAGCCATTTTTCGAGAAGGACTTCATTTGAAAGAGGGAAGCGACGAGAGTTCTACTAGAGCAATTGCGCACTGAACCATTTCTCAAGTTTCTCGCGTTCAAGCACGTGTGCGCAGTGACGTCACACTTAGCGCCCAAGCCTGCTATAGTACAGCCAAAATGGCGGACTTCCATCGAGTGATCAATACGGATCTTTCTGGCCTCATAAAAACGTCAAAATGTAAGGAACCCCTAAAATACTCTAATATTTCCTTTAACTAAGTCAGGCACGACAAATTAGGCGAAGAAAAAAATATTTCATCTTTATCTTCAGTTCTCCTTTAAAAAGGGAAAGAGTACAGGCTGTATAAAATAACCGTTAAGGGTTAAAACGATAGGGCAGCCTTACTTAGGCTATTGATAAAGGTTCAGGTTACACACTCACGCACACACTACAGAAAACAAAAAAATGAAAAATAGCTAGCAGAAAATTAAAAAGAAAAACAACAAAAGAAATCTAAGATGCCAGTATGAAACAACGCAAAGCCAGAAAAAAATAAGCGTTGGGAAATATTCTCGCTATTAATATTTAGCAATAAGAAGATTTCTCGAGTAAAGAGAATTTACATATTGATAATCAGAGTTAACAAGTTTTTTTTTCCTTTTTCTCGTCGCGTTGTTTTCTAAAAGAAATAGAAAACATGTATTCCGTTTTTCTATCGAGTTATAGAAACACTCGTGAAAGTTTGGGAGAACTCGAAAAAGCTGTGGAAACACTCGCCCTCGGCTCGTGTTCCCACAGCATTTCTCCTTCTCCCAAACTTTCACTCGTGTTTCTATAACTCGATAGAAACAGGGTACATGTTTTCTATTTCTTAAGTACTGCATGCATCACTTGAATGATGTGAGCGAAATTCCAAACTGGATCGGCATTATGTTGTTCGCTCATATGGCTTCCGATGGTAAATCGTTTATGTTCTTCAATCCTTTGATGAGGATGTGGCATGTGAAACTGACATAGTCTGCATCGCACAGGCCACACTGAAAATAATAAACAACGCATTGCGGAGTTTGTAACAGGAGGCTTCACCTCCTTGGGCCTTATCTCAAATCATCAGCATCATTATGGGACTTGACTCATCAATCTTTTTTCGATCCTAGAGTTTCATGGCGCCGAAGTCATGTATTGAGCTCCACTTTCTTTCAGAACGTACGACTGACCTGCAATTCGTCATATTCAATATCATGACCAAGTTCTTTCCACTGGTCTCGAGCGTAATTCAATTCAATTCTTTATTATGCAATATTTACATCAATTAAAAGATAGTTAATACTATATGAGCACTTCATAGAAAGTAAATATAATTAACAAAAGCAAAAAGAAATAATAATAATAATAATAATAATAATAATAATAATAATAATAATAATAATAATAATAATAATAATAACCACAAAGATAGGTGCGTGGTAGCCAGAGTAGCCATTGCCTTTCGAGATGGTTACCACCATATTAAATATAAATGCAGCATAAAACAAAAAAAAATAACATTAAATAATGAACATATCTAATTGTGTCGATCAATAACATACACACATTGCTTTAAGATACATGTGATTGCATCTAGCGTTATTATATGAATATGTAGACGCACTTACATTACCGAAAAAAAAGAAGTTATAAAAAATTATTGCATTGTCCAAAAATCACAATTCAGTTATTCAATTATTTTGTGTAAGTAAAAGAAGCTGTTTGATTTCTTTTTTAAAGGAATTATAAGATATTCTTTTAGGCTGATAGAAATTGATTCCCAGATTTTTGAAGCTGAGAACTGAAGTGTTGATTGACCATATCTAGTTGTTGTACTTATCCTGTAGAAGTGTTGGCGAGATGCACACCTGGTGTTATGACAATGGATTTCAGATGCTGGAGTAAAAGCTTCTGAGAAAATTGGTGGAATACTCAACGAGTACTTGTGTTCTGAATTACTGTCAAACTGTTTGAGCTGCATACACTAAGGGACTCCTCACCATCACCTCCAGGATCCTGACTCGTGTTGAAAGTCTGATCTCATGGTCTGACATGACCGAATTTGTTTTTGGCACATTTTGACCATGCTACACCAACTTATTTGTTGTGTGATGTATTGCGATGTATTACGTGTCCTAGGTATTTGAAGGATCTAACTTTCCCAGGTCCACACCACCCAATGATATCAATCTTTTGCCCTTTCTCACCTCCTCCGATGTCTTCCATGTCATCGTCACCGTCTGACCTTATCGCCTGCCATTTTCAAACCATAATTCAAGAACGTTTTATACCGAATGTTCATCATGCCTACCAACTGCTTGCACGACTGTGTGAGTAGCAAAATATCGTCCGCATAGGTGATTATGGTGGTGGTGTCGCTACCTTTCACGGCGTGTTCAGCACGTTACGCTCGATCTGTTCATTTGTCTTTGATTTCATAGCGATGCTTCGCCCCGGCTCCCGCATATTTCTGCTCGATTTGATATAACGCGATGCGTATGACCCAGTCTAGCGCGTAATTGAACATAACGCATGACACTACCACACCCTACCTGACGCTACATTTTATGGGTATTGGCTCCTGCACTCCGTCGAGGTTGGCCTGTGATGCTTCATAGATCGCCTCGATGATGTCAAATATCTTGGTGGCTGTCTCGCCCATGCACGTGCAACACGCACCACAAGGTAGGCCTGTCCAGGTGGTCGTATGCGGTACGAAGGATCCCTAGACCGGGCTGGCAATTTTGCTGGCTGCCTGGCAATGAAAATGTTATCCGATATTTTAACTGGAGAAAACAGGGCGAATACCCGTATCCATCTTGCAATTTAATTCCCTAAGTTGCTTTCGTACGGAAGGTCAGCTGGTTCTTGAATGGTAGCATTATCCAGTCTAATAGGCCATCTTTTGTTGTTTTCACTTGCTTGCTCAGATCGAGGAGCTTTCGAAATTTTCATATTTGCAAAGTCCTTGATTGTTGATTTCAAAAGTGATATTGGGTACTCCGGATTCAGGCCCAAGAAAGTATATATGTATCCGTAAAACGTTTGCACCCTAAGTGGGACAATTGCCAAATAGAGAAAACTCAACATCGTTTTCAGCGACGAACCCTTTTATTTTGAATCGACGTGCCTGTGACAGTGTAGCAATCAACTGCTGTCTATTAGTTAAGTCTTATAAACCTTTGTCTCCAGGCGGGAACTGCCCTTAACGATCTCCATTCCAAGAATAGGAAGTCTTTCATTTTCGGCAAGCTAACAGCAGGATGGTTGTAAGTAAATGTGGAGAGAAATGCTTTCCCCATTTCAACAAAGGGCATCGCGCTTAAGGGTATCATCCACATAGTGTTTGTAGATCCTAGGTAGTTTTATTTCATTGTGTTGGTGTTCTTGAATGCTGCACTTGAATGTGTTGGCCATAAAGTGACGAACCCATCTACACGTCACCTACTTGCTCGTACAAACCTCCCTCAAATTGACTGAAATAAATGATTCCTGGTGGTGATATTCAATAGCTCCAACTGACCTACTTTTGGGATGTTTGTGAGGCTCTAGGCTTACACATCTATATAAAGATAGCCATGCCTCCCATTCTACCACAGGGAAATACAACTACAAAGTAGCAAAGCGGTTTAAACGAGGAACTTGCACCTCTTTCAGTCAATTACTGTATTTGGTTTTGCTGAATATCTACTTGGGTTGGACGTCGGTTGTCACACCGTTATATTTTCCTATCATGTCTCTTCACTTTTTACAAATGTGACTGTTGATGACACAAAGCAAACTTAACATCACAAAAGCAGATCAGGTGGAGCAGTTTCAGAATCAACTGTTTCTGTTTCAAGGAAGCTTGTATGAGCATGTAGATGGCGTGCCAATGGCTTCATGTGTAGCATCGATAAACGCCTACAGAATAAATCAAAGTAAAGGAAAATTACCTGGGTTCTACAAATGTTATGTGGATGATACATTGAACATGATGTCCAATGTTAATACGGCGGAAGCATTTCTCTCCATACTGAATGATAGCAAACCTGTCGTTAGGTGCACAATGAAACTTGTCGAAATTATAAACTTCCTTTCCTTGGAATAGAGATCGTCAACTGAGCTAACAGACAGTGGTTTATTGCTACGCTATCACGAGCATGTAGATTAAAAATGTTGCTGAATTAAAGCCAAAGATAGGAATATATTTGCCTGTCATAAGATGTGACATTGCCATGGTAACGGTCAGAATCCAAAAATTGACACCCAGCTTATTATAATAGTACCCATATTGGTAATTCTCTACAGGGAAAACTTTGAGAGAAATTAACTAGGTTTCCTTTTGTAACTCGTGCCCTGCAATGAGGGTATTCCCAAATACTCTAGGGAGCCACCTTAAATGTTTTAAGAAAGCATGGTCTGGTCTGACTCAATGCGAGCAACGTTATTTGTATAGCACGTATTATTTCAATAATTTTAATTAAACATCTATTTTATTCCTTAGCCGGTTCATTCCTACACATTTCCATTGTTATTTTAGTCTATTGTTATCGTCGAGTCATACATTTTACAGGTTTTGAACATTGTCACACTCCTACGTATTTTACTTAAGTTTTGCCTGTATAGTGCTTATTTCACATTCAAGCATTCAATCGAACTTGAAAGTAACCTCGGAGAGGTCCAAACGTCGTTCCTACTTTTTATCGCTAGTTTGTATTGTTAAATATTTACTTTAGAAAGTAATCTAAAGTAACTTGTGTTTTATTCCTCTTTTTTTCCACGTGATGTCTTCCACTTGGAAAAAGTTCGTTTTTTCTCTTTTTTCAACAATTACTTTCAATTTATGGTATCAGTCACAATGTCAGTAGCCGCGTGATACCGTTAACTTTATTTTCCTTATGTTACCTTTTTTTTGAAGCAACTCTCTGTACTACCTTTGGTGAAGAACAAAAGAGCTGATTTTATTTTATTTTTTTGCAAATAACTAAAGCGATTGCATGAAAAACTAACGACTTCCATATTCTAATAAATTTTCTTGTGTTTTATTTCTTTCTGTCATGTCATCTCTTCCACTTGGAAATTTGGTTACAACAAGCGAATAAGTAACTGTTATTGTCTTCTTTTTACCCGTTAAATCAACGGGTATTGCTATGACCAGGAGTTGTATGCAAATTAGGGCTCGCTCACCAGATTTGTACATAATTACCCCCTTTCAGGCCAAGCTTGAGCCATATACTGTTTGAAGTGATCGCACACTTAAAACGTTTTGAAATCATCGGGCTACTCGTGTTAGCTTAAGTGTTTAGTGAGTGCTGGAGATATAAAGAAAATATCTAAAACGTTTTTTTTTATTTTCATTAATACCGACACCAGAGGTAGTAGATACAGCATTAAATCGAATTCTTTATATATTTTTTGTGTGGAAAGGTACTAATAAGGTAACAGATTGTCAACCATAAATTAATGATTATGAGAAAGGGGGTTTAAAAATGATAGATCTTGAATGCATGATCAAACCCCTAAGGCTAGCATGGTTAAAGAGAATTTTTAGTTCAAATAGGGGTACCAGCTGTAAAAGCTATTTCCGTCATCTTCGAGCGAAATACGGAGGACTTGTACTTTCCTGTTTAACTTTAATTTCGATGTAAAAGACTTCTCAATCCATTCTCAATTTTATACTGAACTTTTGCAGTGGTGGTCTGATTTTCGTGAAGACGTCGCATCAAATAAGGACTTGAATAATATAATTTGGAACAATAAAGAAATTCGTGTGAATGGCTCAACGGTCTACTATAAAAATTATTTCGACTCCAACCTTTTTGGGGTCTTATGCTCATGCATACAGGCCCCTAAGTCAGAGGCAGATCTTGTCAGTAAGTCAGTTTTTCAGTTTGTCACTTTGAGGACGAGATGACACGTAGCAGATCTCCGAGAGCTTTAATAGTCTGGCATGTAGACTGGGTACTAGTAATTGCGAATCATTGTTTTCAAATGTCGGCCATCGCTTCTAGCGTGTTGTCGTCGTTGTGTATTTAAATCTGTGGACGTTTTCGCTGTTTTGGGAAAATTTGATGAGCTTTCCGTCGCAAATTAGTTGTAATTGTTCAAGGTAAGTTATTTCTGTTTCAAAATTGCTCTGTCGTGCTGTTTTTGATTAGTTTTCTTTCTTTATTTTCGAAAATTAACTACACTTTCCTGCCTTGCTTGTTCTTTGTTAACTCATCCAGGTGACGTCGATGAGTGGAGTTTCCTCGGCGATATCGATATGGGAGTTGTTTACTCACGCAAGCCAACATATCTAGACTCGGGTTGTGTTTAGTGCGGACTGCACTGAAGCTAAGAGCTTTCGCAATCCCACATTCATTGGCTTGAAATCCGGTGCGGATTGCACCATATATATCACAAGTATATCACGAGTATCTCACAAGCTCTCACAACCCAGTATTTATCGGTGTGGGTTTAATACACCTCAAACTGAAAGGGTTTTTGTACTCTAAAAAATACTTGCATTGAATAAGAGTCTTGCTACTAACTACTAGCCGCTAGCATGGGAACAACGATCGAACAATATCGGTCAAGGATCGGCTGTCACAACAATTTTGTGAAAGCCAAGGATGCATTTTCACGTGTGCGAGGGCGATTTTGGAATACGAAGCTTATGATGTTTTACTTAAATGTGTTTTACTTGCTAGCAAGTTGTTGAACATTACAAGTCGTGTAATGAGGGGATGTTTTGGTTTACACAAATGATGTGCTACTATGTTTACATCCCATTGCTTATAAGGCAAGCAGGTCCTACAATATTTGATA
>NC_090875.1:10885560-10895560 GCF_036669935.1 Montipora foliosa | reverse complement strand
TCTGTTTATGACAAACAGTCAAGTCCATAAATATGACACAAGAACAGCCGGTAATTATCGTGTGCATTCCTGTCGCACGAACATTAAGAAGTTCACAGTTCTTTACCAAGGACCTAGGGTCTGGAACTGTCTTCCTGCCTCTATTACCAACTTGTCAAGCTTTCCTATGTTTAAGAACAAAGTGCTAGAGTTTTTATTAAAATAGTTTCTGAGTTAGTTCCTGCCGCACTCCTTCGCAGCCCTTATTTTGTTTAATATTGTGATGTCGAGGTGGCCTCTCCTATAAGCCTGGTGGTTTCCTGAGGTCTCCTCGCCTAACAACCCGCTGTATGCTCTTTTAAAATCTGTTATACACATAAAGGCAAATAAATAAATGATGATGATGATGAACGGTAAAAACCAACCGAAGAGTATTATTGTTAAATTTATCAGCTACAAAAAGAAGGCTCAGCTTTATAGAAAGCTAACTGAACTGAAGAACGTAAAGATGTCAGAACTGTTCTCCACCCTCTCTGCTGCTAATGCTGCACAATCCACGCGAATTTTTATCAATGAATATTTAACTCAGTACAGGAGAAAGATCATGAAAAAAGCTAATAATCAGATGAAGAGAGAGGAGAGGATTCAAAGTGCTTGGTCTTTAGACGGTAAACTTTATGTTAAAACATCTCCAAGTGTTACTCCCACAAGAATTTACTGTGAAGAAGACCTAAACAATCTATAATTCTATGATTGGTAAGTCACCTATGTCGCTACGGTAATTTCACCAGCATCTCGACTCTAATCAACCAAAAATCAGTGAGGATAGGAAATGCTAAATAACTCTTCTGGGCTACATGCAAACAGTTTATATCGTTGTAAATATGTTCCGTGATTCTATTTTCTGTTTGTTGTGTTATGTTTTTGTTTCCAAATTTTCTGCAATTTACATATATGACTCAGTGATAACTTCTTACTTTATAACCCCCTTTGCTATGGTGTTTTTTACAAGGTCAAATAATGAACGTACTAGGAAAATGTAACGATATTTCTCTAAATGTTAGAGGTTTAAGAAATCGCGTAAAAAGGAGAAGCATTTTCTGTTTTTTTAAAAGATCAAAATTGTGACGTATTTTTTCTACAAGAGACGTACTCTGAACTGAACGATGAAAATATTTGGAAGAGTGAATGGGGAGGTGACATATTCTTTTCACATGGATCAATACACAGTAGAGGTGTTTGTATCCTGTTGAATCCTTCATTGAATTGCATCGATAGGAATTTTCACAAGGACCAAATTGGAAGAATCATCTCAATTGATTTGAATTTCAATGCAAGGAATCTCTCTTTGTGCAATGTGTATGCCCCAAATGACCTGCGACAACAGCAAGAATTTATACATAGTTTAAATACATATTTGATGTCTAACACAGATGTTGAAAATCTTATAATAGGAGGTGATTGGAACATTTCACTGCATGCTATTGACAAAAAGGGCGGAAACCCTTGGAAACCAACTGTCTCTAGGGACCTGTTGATGACCATGATGAAGGAATTCGATTTAGTCTATGCTAACAGAGAGAAAAATCCAACAAATAAAAGCTATACCTACGAATCAAAAGCGCTTAAACTTTGTTCGCGCATTTACTTCTTTCTAATACCGCAACATCAAATCAGTTGGCGTGAACAAATAGAAGCTGTGGTTTCTAACGCCCCATACCATAAGGCAGTAAAACTCAAATTGAATAGCTCCAACAATAAAAGAGGCCCAGGATTATGGAAATTTAACAACTCTCTCTTGGATGACGAAGATTGTGTAACTTTAATTAGAGAAAATTATTCTTCCATTAGTGAAAAATATTCTGGACAAGAAGTTAAAAGGCTTAAATGGGAATTAGTCAAGATGGAGCTGAGAGGTTTGACAATCCCTTATGCAAAAAATAAAGCAAAAAATATTCGTAGAAAAGAGAGAGATCTCCAAAAGAGACTGAACGATATAGACCAACTTATTTCTAGCGGTAGCGGTGCGACAGCCATCAAGCAAACCGTTTAGAAGCTGAACATAACCAGTTGAAACAGGAACTTTGTCTCATCTATGAAAAAAGTACAAAAGGGCTCAATTGTTCGCTCTAAAACAAGATGGATTGAGCAGGGTGAGAAACCGACTAAATATTTCTTGAACCTAGAGAAACGAAATTACAATCATAAAACAATAAAGGAATTGAAGCATCCGGAGGGTAAGTCAGTGACCAAAGAAAAATAAATACTTGAGGAAATTGAGATATTTTACAAAGAGCTCTATACTTCTACCACTAGCTTTGAAAATGCGCAATTCATAAGTTTTACTGAAAACTTAGAATTACCTAGACTCGAAGATTCGGTGAGTAGCAAGTTAGAAGGAGATATCACTCTTAAGGAGTGTAAAGACATTCTATCCTCATTCAACAGAGGTAAATCACCAGGCGAGGATGGATTTACTTGGGAATTTTACAACTGCTTTTTTGATTTATTGGGTAGGGATCTGGTTGACAGTTTCAACGCTTCGTACAGAGTGAGTGAAATGACACCCTCTCAACGGAGAGGCGTAATTACACTTATACCCGAAGAGGACTCCGACCTCTCCTCACTTGCTAATTGGCGCCCAATAACGCTATTAAACGTCGACTACAAAATTGCATAAAAGTTATTACCAAGAGACTGGAGAAAGTCTTCACCCTACTAATTAACCCTGACCAAACAGGTTTCATAAAAGGTATATACATCGGTCAAAACATCAGGCTAATTAATGACATTCTTGAACAAACAAAGCTTCGCCACATTCCAGGTGTACTTTTACAGCTTGATTTTCGAAAGGCTTTCGACACCATTGAATGAAAATTTATACAAAGAACCATTGAGCTTTTTAATTTTGGTGAAAGCATTCAGCGCTGGATTTCCTTATTTTATGTTAACACAGAGAGTGCAGTCCTTAACAATGGTTTCTGCACAAATTATTTTCGCTTGTCAAGAGGAGTGAGACAAGGCTGTCCTCTGTCTCCGTGTCTATTCATCAGGAGTGCACAACGGGAAAAATTTCAAAATTGACGTGTTGCTCCTCGAAACTGTTGATTTACATCAATAAGAGATAAATAGTTAATAATTAACAACCGTGGGAAAATAATACCCTCTCCGCACAGCCAGCTAGTAGTAGATAGCTAAATTAAGTTGCCAGCTAGGAACCGCTTAGGGAAAGCTTTTTCTCAGCCAGCTTAAGTATGAACAACTGGTTTTCCCAGTCGCAATTTTTACATTACTTTTTTGCCAACCAGGAAGAGTAAAAACAACTTGTTTAAAAATCAATTTTAATTAAATTAAATTAATTAATTAAACTAAAAGTGCTTTTGAGTCAATCAATTAATTTAACTTAGTTGTAATTAATTACTTAAACAAGTAATTTTTTGATTAAATAACTAATTTTATAAAGGAATCATGAAAGAAAACAAAACTTTTACTCACCTCACCTCACAAAGTAAACACTACAATCATCAGTGAATGACAGTAGGATTATGAAACTTCTCAATCCAAGAAAAAATTCAACTAGCATGCAGTAATTTATAGTTCACCAAAAACCAACTGTCGCAAAATGTATCAGACTCCATGGCCATAAACCACAAGAACTTCTTGTTCCATTTAGCTTTCAATGAAAAATGCAAAATAGAATGCAGTTTTTCTTGAAAATGTATACAGGTTACAATAGAAAAAGGATACATAAAAAATAGCACTGGATGTATATGTATGTATGTTAAATAGCCTGAAGAAAACCTAGAAAAGTAACAATTGGGAAAAGTTAAATACTTTATTGCTGTTATTGTGTAGGATTGTCAGCGTTTGTACCAAAGCCAGGTTCAGATTGTCTTAATTGCCCTTTGATACTGGTGGAATTTTCCACAGGTGTTATAATGGGTTTGTACTCGGATCTGTTTAATACTTAGAGTTAGCTCTACTAATTTGCAAAGCGTAATTTAATTTTTTGCTGTCTGTCCACGGTGTGAGAAAACAGTTTGGGGTTCAGCGTGGTATTGCAGCTGTGAGTAATAACATAACACAGGCTGAAAATGACCCTCGAGCCCACACACTCAACTTTTTAAACTGCAGTGGTGCACATGTCCCCTTCAAACATAACGACACAACTTGATGAGAGCCCCAAAAATATCTTTAAGTATTAGTGGGACTTGTGAGAAATCGTACGTGTACCTCAGAATTTATAATCCAGACTGTATTAATTGCCCCTTGCTAGCCACTATTAGTAGAATTCTACTAGTATACTAATGCAAATGCTGTAATCTGATTGGCTGAGCCATTGAACACTATCAGCCATTAGTGTGCAGTGGCTTGAGGTCGTCTTGGAAATAACGACATTTTTTTTCGTTTTCCCAACGTTTTGGAGGAAAATGTGGATGGAAATGGGTAATTAAATTTCTGATAAGTCTAAACGAAGGACATTTACGGTTTCTTGACTTTCAAAAAAGTTGAAATTATTGAAAAAGTTGATGCGCTCGCGCGCACAACTTAGATTTTAAATGGCAATTCAATCCGAGCGATCTTTTTCAGGCGCAAAGTTTAATAATACGTCAAGAAATAATTGGAAACCGTTATTCGAAGTAAATTTTAGTAAGAATTCCACTAAAACAATAAGATTATTCACTCTCGATTTCTATGAATAATCTAATAATCTAATTGTTAATTGCAAAAACCTCGCGCCGTCGATAAAACTACATGTAGCAGACATTTTGAACTAGTTTTCATGCTGGGATCAGAGCAATATTTAGAGTTTATATATAGCTCCATTCTTTCGTTTGCAAATTGTTGCATTATTGTGCGCCTGATAGATTTACTCATTTAGTAAATCAATCATGAGCTGTGCTCGTAGCATTGGAGCGTCTGTGAATGTCCATGTGAAGTTTGTCTGGAAACCTTTACAGAAGTCTTTTACACAAAACACCACCCCCACTCCACAACTTCCTGAGCTACAGGGTTGATCTGGCATTGGTACTCTGAACCGTTGCACTCTAGATCTGTTTCAGATTGATGGCTGGAAGCGTGAAAGACCAGTTGTCTCAGAGATGGTTTTTAACGTGATGTTAGCCAGTTGCTGAATGAATGCGGTGATAGGATAGTCAAATCCATCATTGTACTCTATGGAGCAATCACGGACATCAAATACAAGACGTCCCCAGTGATTACCATGTAGATGCATGGGTAGAACTATCAGATCCACAGTACTCATGTTGACATTCGCAAAGAGATTGCGGACTGCACTTTCTCGGAAATTCGTAGAAACATCACTTGGCAGCATACAGAATACAGTGAATTCTTGCCTGCCAAGTAAATGGCTATAACTACAGTAACGACAATTTTACAGGTAATTGGAAAAGAGGAAATACAAGCTTGGTGAACATCACTTCTCATTCCTGTTCATCAATCATTCAAAGTTGTGGGTTCATTAACACCCAAATCCAGTGTTCAGGTACAATAGTACGAACAAAGAAAATATCAGTCTTATCCCTATATCATCGCATAGTTTTACCACAGCAATTCAACTAAAAACCCTATTTCTTAGTTTATAATAACCTGTGGCTCACTGTATAAGAAATAACTCACTACTGGTAAAGAAAGGTAAGGCACTAATTATTGGAAGCATGGCCATTAAGGTGCAGTTGGGCTGAACGAGAAAAATGTCACACTTAGCTCTGCTGCAGAGCAGGACTTACTTAAGTCCAGCGCCCAAATCTCTAGACCACACGTCACCGTCTTTGGGACTGATGATTCTGAAACCGCTAACTTATTATATTGTACCCTGTTTTTTTAAGAAATGAAGGCCCAACTGGAACAGTCTCAATGAGTGGGCATCCTCTTAATCCGTTATCCTTGTTACATTATTAAATTAAGGATTTTAGCATCGCCTATCCTGTTCAAAGTTTTAGTCAAACTGAGATAAACTGGAGACATTGAGGAATGGACAATGAACAGAAAACAACGGTCTGTTGCAAAAAAGAAACGTAGAGGACAATTAGAACCAAGCATTGCTTTCACTGATGTATCATTCTTTCATTTTCTGTGCACCTAAGTGGGGCGAAAGCTAAGTATGGTGGAAGAGTAGAAGTTTTTTACCGCAGAAGGTGGTGCAAGATCTGTCGCACTAAATGGGATATCAATGATGTCAAAGTTGTTTGTAAACAACTTGGCTTTAGAGGTGACCTTGCCGAATTCATGACGGGAATCAATACCACTGATGAAAACATACCCGTTGTAATGTCAGATATAGTTTGTGCTGGACAGGAATCCGTTTTAGCCCAATGTTATCGTTTAGATGGAGAGCACAAGTGTCCGGAAGACATCGGGGCTCATGCTCTGTGTGTACCAAGTAAGTAGTCACTTTTCAGTAAGACTGTGTATTTAATCTATTCCTGACAAAGAGAAGGTTGTGACTAGAGACAGTTTTTTAACTTGAACATCCTCATCAGTGTATTGTTGAACATTTGTGGGGAAAGCTAAATATTCTGTACTGTCAATTCCAAACAATCTTCAATTTCACTCTTTTAACTGTAGTTGGAACAACAATAACATTTCTAGTTGCAAATTTTTATCTAACTAAACGATGGAAATCAGGAGAAAACGCAAGGATCTAGCTATGTGTGTACTGGTCGTAGTAGCAAAGCAGCTTTCGAGTTCACCATTAATACCCAAAATTGAACTCTGGATAATGAAAAAAAAAAAAATGATGAAGTAAATAAAAACTAGCAGAAAATGATTATGGTTGAAATAGAGGAATTTTACAGGTAACAGTTATAGAAGAATGAAATGTGTTTGAAATTACAAGAATCTTTAAATTGAAAAAATATATTTACTACGAAAGACTTGCAAACACCGATGAAAAATTTTGCAAAGTAATTTCTTCAATACAATAATTTTGTTCTAGACAGCGTGGAAGTTCTGGAAAAGAAAAGCCTTAGTTCTAATCTTGGTGGCACTGAAACCGTGCAATGTTCCTTAGAAAAGGAAAACCAGAATGGGAAGGTTAAATGGCGTGAAATTGGCACCACTGCTAGTGAACTCAATCCAGACGGGAGAATTGAGGTAAAGGTGTCACTTTGACAATAAAAAATGTTCAACTGGATGATGCGGGAACATATGAGTGTCGAGGAGAACGTTACACTCGATTCTACACAGTTTACGTCAATGGTGAGTTTTTAAATGCTTAGAAAGCCATCAAAATGCTACAAATCATTATTATCAACAAGAAAAACAACATAATCACCGGGCCGTAGCCAGTATGAGGCAATCTCAGGCACCTACCTTAGTCATTTCTTTCGTTATTTCTTTCTTTATTATTATTTTTTAAATAATACAGGATATCAGTACTGTAAGCGTCAAGAACACCCTATATATCTAAGAATAGAATTTGCCTTAGTCATATATTTTTTTCTGACTACCGCAATGAATCAAGTTTATCCTCCTCATCATCATAAATATCAGCTTAAATTTTGAACTTCATCAACATTAACCTAATCATCAAGATCATTACCTCCAAGATCTTCATTGTCCTCATCAATCTTAAAATTCCTTTGTACCAAGTATATTTAATTTCTCGTCGACTTCCAATAGTGTCACTCTCTTTAACATTAGCTCTTTAATCACTACTAACCTCAGTGTTTGTTTATGTGGTCTACTGAGAAATTGTTTTGCAACTTAATCATTGCGTTGCTCTTTTCTTGTTTGAACGTTCATTCCATTGCACATTACCAGCATTTACTTATATTCTTCATAAGAATTCTATCAATAACTTATCTTCATTAGAACATCATCAGTCTCTCAATGAATTCAAAGTAACCATTGCAGTCATGGAGCAACTAGATCAATACCTATCAGTTGCAAAAGAAGCTAGCCTGAAAAAACACCGCTTCAACAGGACTTGAATCCATGACCATGAGGTTTCTCTACCATCTGACCTATCCACAGGCACCCTTAGTCCTGTTCCGGAACCCCCTCTTACCCCGCCCCGAAAATGGGCCTGGAACCCAGGCGGGAAACAAGAGAGTCCTGAATTACTTGCAGGCGCATGCTTGGAATGAAGCCATTTTTCTTCCAAAACTGGGGGCAAAAAACCATATTTGGAAAAAGATTCCTTATTTGGGCATAGTTTATTCCGAGTGCGTTTACACTGGATACATGGGGATAATGTGAAAGGAAATTATAACGCCAAGTTTCTGGAGGCAATTGATTTCGCGTTTAAGAAATGCTACTTTACCTTTACCTTTACCACTTTACCAAGCTATTCATGCAGTCGTTACTGGTAATGATGGCTTTGTCAAACCTGCAACAGGATTTGGCAAGTCTGTTTGCTACATGGTTGTTCCTTTAATATGTTTGCGATTTTCTTCGATCCGAGTCCGATCTTAATTGTAAATCAGTCCTTCTTATCGTGTGTCCCAATCGTGGAAGATCAGATGGATGACATACGATAAGTATGAAATTTCGTTCCTGAAACCCATTTAATTGCTCTCCCGAAACTCCTTGAAACTTACAAATATACTGTAGTTCGTGGATGTGAACCGCTCAACGAAGACTAATAAATCTCCTGCTGGAACTCTTGTTTATTGTTCATTACTTCTGTCGATCTAGTCTATGTATTGGTATTTTAATTAATGTAAAGCGCATGCGATCATTCTGTCATGAAGCAAGCGCTATATAAGTTTTTAAGTTATTATTATTATTATTATTATTATTATTATTGCACTGATCCAGTGAACATATATTTGAGTTGCATAGTAATTATTGAAACTGTGATTGTTTCAGGAGTTTAGGTCAACTTTTTTTTTTTTTTTTAAATCGGGGACAAGTTGTTTGGATACCCAATATAAAACAGTCACGTAAAAAATGTGGTAAATACTCTCACTTTTATCAGGAATAGTACACAAACACCGGTGACAAACAGAGTTGTTTTTCTTTCTTTTTTTTTTGAGTAATTAGTTGCCCGCGTTCAAGCAAGTGTGCGCATTGACGTGACGCTTAGCGCCCAAGCCTGCTATAGTACAGCCACAATGGCGGACTTCCATCGAGTGATCAATACGGATTGTTCTGGCCTCATAAAAACGTAAAATATAAAGAATCCCTCAAATACTCGATTATTTCCTTTAACTAAGTCAGGTACTACAAATTTGGCGAAGGAAAAAATCTTTCATTTTTATTTTCCATTCTCCTTTAAATATGTTGTACGTTCAAACAATTTCTTACATAATGTTCGACGTTTCATGCTTAACTGTCCCAACTAACATTGTAATCTTTTCACTAAAGCAAAAGAAAAGCATGAACACGAGACGACGTTCTCTTCCTCTGGCAATTTATATATTAACCCATCGAGACTGAATTAAAACCAAGGTTCTTTTGCTGGCTTCGGAGCTAAGCCTTGGAATTCCATTTGTGATGAACTCCGTCTACTGCCAATAAGAGCTTTTAAAAAGCATATCAATGATATGTTGCTTCCTTTATCGGAGGTTGCGGACGATTACTTTGATGAAGCGCCCATTCTGCTTCATAAAATAGCGAAATTCACATTTTAATTTCTAGAGTATAAACAGCTTTATTTTGTCCCCAGTTTTGTTTCCAGTTTCATTTCCTTATATATACGATTAAAGAAAGACAACTTCACAGCGTAGCGACATCAAGTTTCATGTTTGAACAATCATCAGGCTATAGTTCTTACATTTGCATTTCCACTTATTTAAAAGCCATTCTAATACTCTAGGGAGGGTGCTATTTTAAGTTCGATAAAAGGTATTTGTTTTTGTGTCTGCATTTAGAAATTAGTTCTAATTAGAACTAATTTCTAAATGAAGATTAAAAATTTTGATTGTGAGCCGGTGTTCCACATCCCATGTTATGGCATGCAGAATTACAAAAAAGGAAAACCTTAGGGCCTTTAAGGAAACCTTTGGCCAACCAGAAGCCAAATATGACTTTTACATGTACCTGTCAGTCTTCT
>NC_090875.1:10878060-10883060 GCF_036669935.1 Montipora foliosa | reverse complement strand
GGGTTTGAACCCGTGACCTTGCGAATCCGGTGCGACGCTGTAACCAACTGAGCTGTGAAGCCACTGACGTTGGGGGCTGGTCATTTGTGGGTTCTAATGGTCCCGTGAGGAATGAATCAATGATGAAATGGTATATGAAATGAATCATATATGAACTGCGGATATGAAATCAAGTGAAGCTATGATCTTCGCAGTTATGAAGGCAATTTTTACAATTGCGTAGAGAAGCCTGAAAAATTCAGGACTTCAACGGGGTTTGAACCCCTTTACTTGATTTCATATCCGCAGTTCATATATGATTCATTTCATATACCATTTCATCATTGATTCATTACTCTCGGGACCATTAGAACCCACAAATGAGCAGCTCCCAACGTCAGTGGCTTCCTAGCTCAGTTGGTTAGAGCGTCGCACCGGAATCGCGAGGTCACCGGTTCAAGCCCCGTTGAAGTCCTGAATTTTTCCAGGCTTCTCTCCGCAATTGTAAAAATTGTCTTCATAACTGCGAAGATCATAGCTTCACTTGATTTCATATCCGTAGTTCATATATGATTCATTTCATATACCATTTCATCATTGTTTTTTTGTCGTTGTTGGAAAAAGTATAGTTTAGTCAAGTGAATTGCTTTGAGCCAAAGAAATCACCGCACCGTAATTCTACTGTCCATTTGGTTGCACTAAAAGACAGACAACCGAGATTGTAACTCGGATACCTTTCAGGTATTCTGCGTAATAATTGTTGGTTTTCGATCGATATCGCTTGATGCACGGCAACATTTTTCCAAGGGTCAAGGGTAAATGGTAAAGGGTAAAGGTAAAGGGTTAGTATTTATCTTAGTTATTTATCTGTTATTGGTCTTTCCGAAACTAAAATCAAAGTTGGAATTGATCCTTTTTTAAACACTTATCTTCCTGGTTATCATTTCTTGTCTCAACCATCTATGTCTTCTGCTGGTGGCGTTGGTTTCTACATTAAAGATAATCTTTCATACATTAAACGTGATGACTTTTGCACTTCCAATCCGGAATTTGAGTCCATTTGGATCGAAATTGAGGTCCCACACCAGCATAATATTGTCTGTGGATTAATATATAGGCATCCTAATCAAAATATTACCAAAGCTGCTGACTTTTTGTATAAGGCGATTGAGAAAGTAAACAAAGAAGGTAAATTTTGTCTTCTTATGGGCGATTTCAATATCAATCTTTTAAACTATGATTCTCATACTGAGACAGAAGATTTTGTTAATACTCTAGGATCCTATGCATTTCATCCACAAATTCTGAAACCTACTAGAATAACTTACCATTCTGCAACCTTAATTGATAATATCTTTTTTAATTCACTGGAGCACTATGCTATTAGTGGTAATATTGTCTGTGGGATAACAGATCACTTGCCTAATTTTCTGATTATTACAAAGTTATCTAATCCTCCAAAAAATTTTAAGTTGTATAAAAGGGATTATACTCTAGGCTTGATAATGATATGCTTATATGTGAGGTTAGCAATGTCAATTGGGAAGAGGTATTAACCAGTGAATCTGGTGTGCTTGATATTAACACTGTTTTTCAGAATTTCTATCTCTGTATTTCAAATTTGATTAACAAGCACTCTCCTCTTCGTAAACTTACTCGGAAAGAAATTAAGTCATTATCTAAGCCTTGGGTGACACCTGGCATCCAAGCATCGATTAGGCTGAAGGAAAAGTTTTATAAACGTTTCCTATAAACTAGGAATATATATTTCTTAAAAAAATTTAAGTTTTATCGGAACAAGATTACCCAACTGCTCAAAGTCAGCAAAAAGAATTATTACCATAATTACTTCATTGCTAATAGTAAAAATATAAAAAAAAACCTGGGCAGGCATTAAAGAGTTAATTACCCTCAAACCAAATGGATTAAATTCCCCCTCTAAAATTGTTGTTGGTAATAATGTTATCACTGATTGTAAGGCTATTGCCTCAGCTTTTAATAATCATTTTTCTCAAATTGGCAGTAAACTAGCAGAAGAAATTCCGCAAGTTGATATTGATCCTCTAGACTTTCTTGGTCCTTCGCAGGCAAACAGTTTTATTCGATTCCCTGCGTCCGCAGCAGAGATAGAAGAGATAATTACTTGCATGAACTCGCCCAAGGCTTCTGGTCCTTTTAGCATTCCTGTATGCCTGCTAAAGTTATTAAAAACCTGCTTATCATTTCCCTTGGAATTTATTTTTAATATTTCCTTAAGTAGTGGGTGTGTGCCTGACCAATTTAAGTTAGCTAATGTTATTCCAGTTCATAAAAAGGACTCTGTCACTTGCATGAATAACTACCGACCCATTTCATTCCTCTCCATTTTCAATAAAATCTTGGAGAAGCTTGTATATAACAGACTTATCACTTTTATTGATAATTATATTTTGTATGACAAACAATTTGGCTTTAGGAGAAATTATTCCACTCTTCATGCAACTCTTTTAATTACAGATAAAATTCAAAGAGCAATTGAAGATGGCCTATTTTCCTGTGGAATTTTTCTTGATTTCTCTAAGGCTTTTGATACTGTTGATCATAGAATATTACTAAAGAAATTAACCCACTATGGAATCCGTGGTATTGCTAATGACTTGTTTGCTTCCTATTTGAGGAATAGGAGGCAGTATGTTACTATAGGTAGTATTAAATCAGATGACACTCTCATTACTCATGGTGTCCCACAGGGTTCTGTGTTAGGCCCTCTTCTATTTCTCCTGTATATTAATGATTTCAGTAAGTGCAGCAATGTGTTTGACTTTCACATTTTTGCGGATGATACAAACCTGTTTTATTCTAATTCTAATTTAGTTGAACTTGAGTCCATTGTTAATTATAATCTGAGAATGGTATCTGACTGGCTTATGGCTAATAAAGTTTCATTAAATATTGATAAGACAAATTTCATTATTTTCAATTTTCCATCCCCCTCAAAAGGTCAAGGGGCACATAGTCAAACTAAAAATCTCTAACAGGGAGATGGTGCAAGAGAAATTTATTAAGTACTTGGGTCTTCTCATTGACTCACATCTCAGTTGGAAGTATCACATTTCACACATTTCAAGAAAGATTAAGAAATGTATTGGCATATTCTCTAAGATACGGTACTATGTGACTGGTCTGGTCCTTGTTCAGTTGTATTACTCACTTATCTATCCCTTCCTGACTTATAGTCTAATAACCTGGGGGACTACATATGAAACAACTCTCCTTCCTCTTATTACCTTACAAAAAAGAGCTGTCAGAATAATAACATTCTCAGAGTATAATTGCCACTCTAGTCCGTTTTTTTGGCAATTGAAAATACTCAAAGTTAGTGACTTATTATACTTGTATTGTGCTTTATTCATGTATGACTATTCAGTACTCCGACAGATTGCCCTTAATTTTTAATGATTTTTTTTAAGAGTATCAACAAAGTGCATCAATATCAAACCAGACTGGCGAGTAAGACTTCATACTATTTGCCTAAAGCGAGGACCAATTATGGCAAATTTAACATTCGTTTTTTTGGAGCTAAAGTTTGGAATTCCATTGAAGAGTCATTAAAATCTAAGAGTCGTACCTGTTTCAAAATCTTCTTAAAGGAATCGCTTATCTCCAACTACTGATTGGCTCATTGATGTACTTTATTTTCCAGTTTTAACGTGTGCACTTCCCCTTGTCTATTGTTATTTGTGTGTGTGCGTGTGTGCGTGAACGGTAAATCGTGTCCGTTAATGTGGGGTATTTGCAAATTTTCCGCTTGGCCTAGTCACTTAGCTCGATTAGCCTAGCTATTTCTAAGTGGCTGTGCTCTTTTCCCTTGTAATTTTTTCTTTCTTGTATTTATGTTAACTCTATATAATTTCTGGGCACGAATAAAGTTTTGTTGTTGTTGTTGTACAAAATTTAGCATTTTATTTTCTTTAATTTTCAACAATCTGACCTGTGATGTAAGAATTACCACAAGCGATATTACCTCTTTGCTCTCATATCGTCTTCGTCTTACTGTTTCCTACAGTATTTTTCATACTTGCTACTATTGCGGCCTTGAAAGTTATATTAAAATTCACATGCAGTTCAACTATACCCAATGGGAAGTGACAACAATTTTACTTACATTTACTACGACTCGGTAATCTAAAGAACAACCGTAAAGATATGAAGTAAGGACAAAGCGGTTTTTGTTTGAGTGTCGTCTAACTGCTGAAACATACGCAATTTATAAGGTCACTCGGAACTCACGAAGCAAACTAATGCATCAGTGATGCACGGCAGTTTTTATTGCACACTAGCGCGAGACTTTTGTAGGCAATCACCAAGCTGTACAAATCCAAGTCAATTCTAAATTCACTTTAGATACTCGGGTAAAACCTTTGTCCATCTCACTTGTCAAAAAAGGTTTGCAAAGAACACAACATAGTCTACGACACAGATACAGTGGACCAGGCAGAAAACATTGCTTTCACTTCATCCCCTGTTCTCACTGAAAAGCTTTCTTTACACAGGAAAACTAATTATGAGCACCAGCGGGATTATCATTCGAGAAAAAAAAATGTCATTTCGAACACGGGTTGCTGCTCAAAACCCGCTTAAAACCTCACCCGAGTGGGGCTTACTTCACTTAATAGGCTAACTTAATCACTTAGCCCAAGAATAAACAAAGAGTGTGTTCAATTAAACTTGGGGGTGCTTTCGATTGGAAATCCGTTTTCAAAATCGCGATCTTTCTGACTTTCACTGGAACGCAAAATCCTAAAACGGATTTATTTGCGGATTTTATTAATTAATTGCACTCATTCTCGACATTTCAATAGCGAACCATTTTTGGATTTTGTGTTCAATTGCAATGCCGCAAGATCCGAGTCTTAAGCTCTGCATGCAGATTTTTGTAGCGAAGGCATCCACAAAGTACAAGCGAGACAGAAAATATCAGTTTGCCGTTTTTGCGCCATTCGTTGGATTTGGTCTGTGTTACTAGTTCGATGTTTTCGAGG
>NC_090875.1:10865560-10873060 GCF_036669935.1 Montipora foliosa | reverse complement strand
GATCGTCGTTCAAATCCTTGTTACTAAGTCCCCTTTAATGTAACCTGTTTCTTTTTTCTGTCAGTCTCTCTATTCTGCAACACTTATTCATTCACAGTCTAGAACGATAAAAAAATACTTTTTGTTCCTTGTCATTCCAGTCCACGCTAATCATCTTGATTCTGGTGTCCTTCTGGTATATTCTGCCTTATTCTGTTGTCATTCCGCCTCGTTCCGGTATACAAATGTATTTCGGTACCATTCTTGTTTATTCCGTCTCATTCCAGTGTCATTCGCTTTTATTCCAGAGTCATTTCGCCTTGTTCCGGCATATTCCGGTATATTCCGCTTTATTTGTGTGTCATTCCGGTGTCATTCCGGCTCGTTTCGGTACATTCCGGTACCATTCCTGTTCTTCCGTCTCATTCCGGCTTATTCTGGTTTATTCCGGTATATTCCGTTCCGTTCCGTTCCTGTGTTTAGTAACGCCGTCTTTTTTTAATGTAGACGGTCATTTTATTTCATATATGCCTTCATGGGATCGTAGATCTCGCGTGACACAGACAAAAAAGCAGTTCATGTTTCAAATTGCCGTGCATCGTGCTAATCGAATGTTTGATCAAGTCCAATCGCAAGACCGATATTTTGATCTAGCGGGGATCCGATACCAGTCATTCCGATGATTAGTGTTAATCTTTCGAACTCATCGAAATAGTTGCACTTGAGTTTCCGATACGACTTCCGAACAATCGAAATTTGACCTTCCGAAATTTGGATAAGCTCCCTTATTTCACACTTACCATAGCTGCCATAACATGAGGTCGTGAATTGATTTCTGAAGCGGATCCTCATATTGATCCTCATCCATATTTTCTTCTGTAAAAAACGTTAGTAAGTTTTCAAGCCGTCACGCAACGATTGGCTAATGGGAACAAAGGCTGTTACGCGCTCGAGGTCGAACTTTCCGTTGGGGACGAGTCTGGGATTTGTTTTGCTCTGCCCAACTATGGGTACACTTACGTAGGTTTGCGCTCACCGTATGGAGGCTCAGTGAACCGTTGCGCAGCCGTGTCAAAATTCGTTGTTAGCGAGCCTCGAAGGAGTTTGAAAATTTGAATATTTTTCGCTATTTCTCAGCAATGGATACTCGCTGGACCTTGAAACTTGGTCAAGGAGAAGTAAATTTATCCGTGTGGCCATCGCCGGAGTTTGAGCGTGACTGATGGTGGAAAAGTGTGATTTTATCGGCGAGATGTGAGGTAAGCTAGAAATTACTTTCCAGCCTTTCCTTTATTTAGCTACGAGTGACAACTCGGGAATTTGAGAAGTCGCTTAAATCGCATTCAATCAGGCAAAAAAACCACACAAAAAAACTTTGTTCCCAGTATGGATATTTGATGGAGTAAAGCACTTCTTTTTACCAATGCTATTCAACAACTTGACCAGATGTGGCCACTGAAGTCCTCCTAAAATTCTCCTCAAAAGAAATCCTTACTCCTGGTGTTACATAGTTTATTAATTTGTGCAGCATATATCACTGTATACCTTGACAGAACTGTCATATTGACTTGATGCTCCACACTTCTTTGGTGACCAGTTAAAAGATTTTTGATAATTATTGCTCATCATTGAAGTGAACAACTTCAATCTTCGCTCATTGACGTACTCTCTGATGTTTATGACACAAGTGAAAGAGTTCAGCAAAGAGCTATAAAACTGATCATAAGGACAGGAATTATGGAGAGAGAGACTTCAAAAACTGAATCTTCTTTCCTTGACCTCAAGGAGACTTTTTATGGACTTTTTTTTTCTTTTTAAGTGCTTGTTGGGCCTATATGATTTGGATCTGTCTAATAATCTTGTGACAGCTGACAGTTCTAAATATAATCTCATCCCTGCTTATTACCATAAAAGTCAAATTGCACCCATCAAGCAACTTGAGAGCCTCTGGAAGATGGCTTTTGTCAGTTTCATTTAGTTTCACAAGAAGATCTTCAATCATAGACAAAATTCCTTGCGACAGTAATGCAAAACCGGTAATTATCGGTGATTTGACTCTTACTACCAAAAGCAGTGCTATATTTTAAAAGTCTGTTACATGTGCCCCCTCCCCCACCCAATACAATGTTGAAGGTCAGCAAAAACTGCGGGGATGTGTTGTCAACATTGTACGTGGGGTGGGGGGAGGGGCAGGCCACGTGTAATTTGAATCTCATGCGAATCTTTGTCTTCTATATGTTTTTAAAAAACCACACGTGCGCTATTTTCCCAAGAGTTGTGTCCATGATTGTAGCTCCATTTCCCTTTGACGTCTGCTCCTAGGTGTTATCTTTCTCTGTCCTTTCTTTTTTGATAGAGTATCTTTCCTAACTTGTATCATTTGGCAGAATGATGCTCCAAAAATTCTGTTTTAAACAGACATCCACTGGTGTGATGTGCTCAGTGGAAATCAAGTAGTTGACAAATACTATACGACTCCGTCTGCGTGAAGTCGTACACCAGGGAATGTAAAATACCTGTCACTGCTCTGATGGTACCAGATGAAAATTCATCAGACAAATCGATCTATACAGGACTGCACACTTTAGCGTTGTCGGATGAACCATCCAAGTAGCTGTTCAAACTGTTTATCCAGCGAATTGCCAAGTGCGCTGTTCTGTCCTTCCTTACGTCCTCTGTAACTCCAGACAAAAGCTCTATGTAAACGGAAACATGTGGTAGACTAAATTACGAAGTACGATCAACCGAACATCAAGTATTTCTTGAATAAGCTGTGGATGCGATTCGTAATGTTTTGCAACATAGTGTTGGCTCGGGCGCTCTGATACAAAATTCCAACACATGGGATGTTTATCCTCTAGCTTGATGGTGTGGTCACCCAGCTCTTTTTCAGTGAGCATCTTCGCATTTCTCTTCCTTTATTGTCTTTGTTTTTCGATGTCGAGTTGCGCGATCTCGATGCAGCACTCGGATCGACATTTTTAGGCGCCGAGGGAAGTGTTTTTTTCCCTCTGTTTTCCACTAGAGTTTTGTTCCCGCTTTTGTGCTTCCGTGCTTCTGTTTTGTGCTTCCGTTCTTCTTGTGACGCCTGGAAATGTCGAGGCTTCCTCACGGTAATCCCTGTCGCCTGCAAACCTATCTCCCACTTTAAGTTCTCGGTGAAGATATACCATTTTCCTTGCTTCTCAAACTCGCTTTCGTTAACAAAACGCACTAACACATGGAACACCTTTTTGAATTTCTTGTGATCAAGCCCACCTAATGGTTGTGCCGACGTCTCGAGAAACAGACTTCCTTTTCTCTGACATCTAAAAATGATTTCACTGAAATTCACATATCCCAAAGGCCAAACTAGGCGTCTCTTTCTCTGTCTTTCATTTTCTCTTGGGACGATCGATGACGTCATAGCTATAAAACTAAAATTTCTCGCATCGATGGGTTAACATATTTTCTTAACTATGGTTCTTCGTGCGCACGCGCCTTGGGCTCGCGCGGAGCTCCGCTGTAAGGGTTTGTATGGGAATCCCGATAAAAGGCTTAAGAAGATAATTATATGAGAAAATTCTCAATTAAAAACAGACTAAACTTATTGCCATTGTGGGTAGCTTCCTGTGTGGTTATTTTTGCAGATCCGACGCGATTTGACCGATTCTTCAACTTTTCGGTTGTCAACGGTAAAATAAAATCCCAAGGCTGGAAACTAAATTCTCAGGAGGTCACCAATTTGAATCAAGTATTCCTGAATAGAATGTTCCCACGCTAACATTTCTACATCAGAATCAATTAACAAAAATTGAACTTTCATTTCAACCCATCATGAATACAATATCAGTCCGGCGAACGTCCTCAGGTGGTAGTTTTTTCACTTGATTGCAAGAAAATAGCTTTCGAAAGAGTTGCTTTGTCACCAAAGTGGCCACGGCTTTGACCGTAGATAACAGATTGAGCCTTACCAGGGTGGCAGACCCTAGTTTGTCAACCGCAAATCTCTTTATTCCCTTTGGTCTCCCGGCATGACTGCATTGTCTCAGGCGTGCAATCCCGGTCACGCCTCCTTCGTGTTGACAAACTTCAAAAACACATTCGCGAAGCCAGGAAGCGTTGAAAGAAGCAAGAATGAAAGCCGTAGTGAACAAATTGAGGTGGATAACTAAATTCTTGGATGTAAGTCGTGGTAATTTTGCGCATTCATGTCGCTTTAACTAGTTAATAGGACTTTGTACGTAGTAGCCCGTTAGCGATTGTAACTGTATGTTATATCAAGCCTTCAAGATTTTAACATTAATTTTGTAAATATACTTTGTTCCTGTAGTTTGTCAACCGCTTTTTTTTATTATTTCCCTGGGTCTCCCGACAGGACCGTTTTCTCTCAGATGCTAATTATTAAATTTCACTGGCGTCGGTAAGTTCCGGCATAAAATATTCGTAGAACAATATGCTACGAGAACAAAGTTTATTTGCATGTTAATTCCTTGCAGGCTTCATAAATACAGTTATAATCGTGAACAGCCTACTACATACAAAGTCCTATTAACTAACAAAAGCAGCATGAACGCGCAAAATTACCACGACTTGCATCCAATTAGAATTTAGTTATTCTCCTCAGTTTGTTCACTACATTGTTACATCCTTTCGAAAAACTAAAAACCTTAAAGAATTGTTGGCGCCATCTCGTTATGGCCCCAACACCGAACGCGAAGAGATCGTTGAGTCCAAGGGTTGTTTTAAATGCAAAAGAACAAGATGCGATCTCTGTCGCAACTTCTTGGTTGAATCAAATTTCTTTCTAAGTTTTCAAACAGGTAAAAGTTACATAATACGATCAAGACTTTCCTGTGATTCCAAGAACATTATTTATTTGGCTTCGTGCAAGAAATGTCGCCTGCAATACATTGGTTCTACGGCAACTGACTTTAGGGTTAGATTTCGCAACCATAAGTCTGCTATGGTCACTAAGAAAAAGACTTGTGAGGTGGCGGTACATTTCAACAAGCACCACATAATTTAAGCGACTTCTCATTCCAATGTATTGATCAAGTGCAGGAGACTGTTAACAATTCATGCAGCATTGAGAAACTTCTAATCACTAAAGAGGCATATTGGAGTGCACAGTTGTTCTCTTTGGCACCTATTGGCCTGAATAAGTGTCAGGAATTTCACTCGAAAAAAAGAATTAACTACAATTAACGTAGAGATCACACGTAAATTGGACGGTTATCAAAGGTCCCGGTCTCGGATACTGTTAGCTTTGTTGGCGCGCGCTAGGCAATCTGAGGGAGGGGCCCCCATCTGGGAATTTATTACAATATTGTTGTTTAGGAGCTCAGTTCGGGTTTGGTGCCTTGTCGCGGCATGGTTTCAGAGGCTTTGACTGGGAATTTTGTTTTAACTCTTGCCCTTTTATTCTTAACGCTAGCTCCTTGACACTCTCAGTGGACTCGACAACCTCTTCTTTTCTTCTTTTTTCATTTTATATGTATGTTTGTATTCTTTTATTTTATCTTCCGGTTTGTTTTTCTTGTGGGTTCGTTTTGTATTGTCATCAGTTTCACGCTTAGTAACTACCGATTGTTTATCACTTGTTAATTTTTTGCGAATATCTGTTATCACGCCTTGTTAGGTAATCATCTTTGTAATGTTTTGTTATCTTTTGTACTGTAAACTTATTTAAGGAGATTGTAATTTATTATTCACTTGCACTGCAACTAATGAAGGTCACAGACCGAAACGTCTTTTTATTAATTTTTTTATCATTTTAAGAATTTTTACTGTATATATTTTCTTTCGCTCGAAGTTTTCCGTCCTCGTTTTCTATAACAATAATGATCTAGGTCTTTTGAAAATTCTTTACATCTTGAACAATTGTCACTAGGGAGGCCTATTGGACTGCGCAATTATTTACCGATGGTTTGCCAAAGCCCCAAATAAGCTGGTTTAAAGATAAACTTCCGTTAACAGAAGAAAAAGCAACATTGGTTAAAAGCTACGTAACAGAAGAAGCAGAAAACACATACACCTGTGTAGCAAAGAACGAAGGAGGCGATGCAAAGGGTAGCATTTATATCGTTGTTGATGGTAAGAGGGAACGTAATGCATCACAGTTTTTATAATAGACAGAAATATTATTTGATGAACGGTCGTGGTTAGAATGCAGAATAGAGTGTCAGGCTGGACACAAATGACATTGACACCACAAATTTGTCCTCAGGAGTATGCGCAAATGCCAGTTCCAACATTTCAAGGTGCGACGAGCAATAGTGCAGTTAATAAGTAATCTTCATTCCTTGAGCCTAACCTCTCCACAAAAATTGTTGGTAGCATTCGCTACCTTTTTTAATTTTTTTTTTTTTTTATTACGTCCGTTACATGTAGACAGGCATGCTTAAAACCATTTTCGATGGCCACATCGTTGAAGATTTCTATGAAGTAAGCCATACTTAACGCAATTTTAAGCATAACAAAAACCTGAAAATAAATTGTCTTTAAGACCAGCTGTAAACATAATTTCTTTTTTAAACTGCAACGTTTTCAGTTAAGACTACAGTACATTCAATTATTTATCATGAAATCAAAGAAAACCGTTTTCAAGACAAACTGAAATCGCACTTAAGAACCAGAATTTAGAAGGTCAGCATACGTTCTTTGGTGACCAGTTAAAGACATGAGTGAAAAAAGACGTCCTCAAGGCTTTTGTTTTGACTCTTACATGAATATTTTTTATCAAAATGATAGCATGATACGAATTTCCAAAGATGAACGCTGATAAGCATTAGGGCAAGTAAGGCCCTGGCCAAACGAGAGCGAGAGTTGATGAGAGTTGACGAGAGTTGACACGTTTGCGAGTGATCGTGAGTTAGCCAAACGAGAGCGAGAGTTGACTAGAGTTTGTCGAGAGTTTCACGCGTAAAAAAGAGGGACCCTGGGAAAACCCTATCCAATGTGTTTTTTTTTAATTGTTGAGATGACTAAGTTTAACAATTTTTTTTTCACCCTTTGAAGCCAATCTGTTTCTGACACGGTGCATTTCATAAGTTAATTTGTTAACATAATCTAGTGGAAACACTTCGGTCACCAATGACCCCAATTTCTGAAAAAATGGATAACTAAAAAAACTCAATGTATTCAAACTTGGAAATAATAATGTGATAAAGTAAAATCCCGCAAGTAAGAACCTATTTTTAAGAACCTGTTTGCCAAAAAGTTGTCCTTTAGACTCCCTGTAAACAAGACCCTGTTGACCCTAAAATTTGAAACAAGTTGTTATTTTCTAAAGTCTAAAACGTATGTCCAATTTGGCAAATAAGATCAATTGATTGATGTTCTGAAGATTCATGTGATATTTCAGTTTTACTCATTATAGTCATTTTTATGTGGATTTTTTAATTGTCTTTAAATTTCACTCAAAAAGGCACCGTTATGACGGCATCATAATGGTGGGATTTTATGGCAAGGCATTGCTTAGATATCGGTTTGCAGGCTAAGGCGGTAGGCTCCAAGCCTATCTTATTTCCAGCCAATCAG
>NC_090875.1:10805560-10863060 GCF_036669935.1 Montipora foliosa | reverse complement strand
ACCAGACCCAGGCGCGTGGGCGGTGGACGCGTTTTCGGTAGTTTGGTCTTGTTTGAAACCTTATTTGTTTCCTCCTTTTAGCCTACTGGGCAAAGTGTTGCAGAAACTGAAAGTGGAGGAAGTCCCAAGCGCGGTTGTGATAATTCCAGATTGGCCGACGGCCAACTGGTTTCCTCTAATATTGGAGATGGTAATCAACCGACCACTTCTGTTACCCCAGTGGCACACGCTGATGAGCCTGCCCCAGTCAGGGCAGCTGCATCCGCTGAGGAAGTCTCTTCGCCTAGCCGCGTGGAATTTATCAGGAGTCGATTGGAAGGTGAAGGAATTTCTTCAAGGGCAGCCACATACATCTTGCAGTCGTGGAGAGCCGGCACAGGGAAGCAGTACTCGGCGGCGTGGTCGTGCTTTATTGGCTGGTGTAAGCAAAGGACGAGAGATCCTGTACAAGCGACTCTAGGGACGGTGTGTGACTTTTTGTCTGACCAGTTTGGCGAAGGCAAATCGTACAGCACAGTGAACTCTTACCGTTCAGGTCTGTCGGGAATGTTGGTTCCGGTAAACGGACGACCTATTGGAGAACACCCACTGATAGTTCGACTGCTGAAGGGCATGTTTAACGTGCGCCCCCCAGTTCCGAGGTATAATGGCACTTGGGATGTAAACATTGTGTTAAAGTTTTTGGAGAACTGGCATCCGTTGGAAACACTACAGATGAAGCATCTGTCATTCAAAACTGTGGCTCTTATTGGTCTGGTCTCAGCTCAGAGAAGTCAGGCTCTGGCAGCGCTGACGTTAAAGGTTATGTCAGTGGAGGAGGATGGAACGAGATTCTGTGTGTCAAGTCTGTTAAAAATATCTCGAGCAGGAAAGAGCTCAACATCAATCATGGTACCAAAGAACACGTCGAATGGTAGGCTCTGTCCACACACTACTCTCCAGACGTATATTAGCCGAACGGAGTCAGTAAGGAATTCCATCGGTACAGATTCAATCTTCATCTCGCTGTGCTCACCATTCAAGGCGGTTGGAAGTTCCTCGCTGTCTAGATGGCTCAAAATTGTTCTCAGTTTGGCGGGAATTGATTCGTCCGTTTACACAGGTCACAGCTTTCAAAGCGCTTCTACGTCGAAAGCAAGCCGCTTGGGGGTTCCCCTGGACACTATATTGAGTACCGCAGATTGGAAGAATTCTGGTACTTTCTTTAAAGTGCCCCTGTGATCAAAAAAAGCACTTCCTTTTTTCTTTCAGATTTTGAAAATGTGTTTGCTTAACACCTGACTGGCAAAATTTTGAGCTTTGATTTTTATCCAAAGGCCGTTTTCTTTGAGTGTAAGTTTTGGATTTCACGGTCCGCCATTACCCACGTTCAAAACTGGCCGATTGGACCTCAGACGGTTGGATCCAGGGAAAAGTGACGTCAGAGGCTCACTAGCTTAAAATTACAGCCTGTGAACGCAGCTTATTATATATGCAAAGCGTGAGTTTAAAAGTCTGAAAGCCCAAAACCCCCGTGCTGCATATTAATTCTGCGGCGTACACACGTATTGCATTCTTAAACTAGTGAGCCTTTGACGTCATTTTCTCCCCGATCCAGCTCTCTCGAGAACATAATGTTAGTAATGGCGGACCATTAAATAGGAAAATTACAGTTAAAATAAAGAGGTGTCTTTCTGAAATCAAGGCTTAAAACGTGGGTCACTTAGTGTTTTGTTAACATAGTTTTGAAATCCAAAGAAAAATATGAATTGATTTTTTGGCCACAGGGGCACTTTAAGTATTATAAGAAAGACGTAACTCCTTGTAATTTATTTGCCAGTGCGGTTTTGGATAACCTATAGTTCGATGTGTCGAATTATTGAATGAACACGTGTGCAATGATTTGTCACGTTGTGTTTTTGGTGCTCAAGTCACTCTGCTTTGAACAGTGCATAATGAATCCTGCAGTGCGTACCATTATAGGACGGAGAATAAAGACAAAGGTAGCTTACCTGCAGGATAATTATGATTCTCCAAGTATAATGCGTAGCATCAGGGATTCAGCTCCCACCCTTATGCGTTTGGGATGCCAACTCTTACCGTGGGACCATTGGTTTTCCCGCCCGGTACCGTGACTTTCACACTTTGCCCGCTCAAAAGACACTTGTCACGCTTCACACTGCCCTTTTATAAGGGGCAAATTTGCATAAGAATTGCTTTGAACCGTGATGGCCTGGAAACTAGTGGCGAAAATGTGCATAATGAATCCTGCAGTGCTTAGCATTATACGACGGAGAATAGGGGGTCTTCTTGCAAGCGTTCCCTCAGTATTATGCACCAACTTTCGCGCGGCCAGTTTCTGGAAAATCGTTTCGTAGCTCTTCTATCGAAAAGGAACGCTTGCTACGCAGGCTAATCAAGGCATTATACTTGGAGAATCATAATTATCCTGCAGGTAAGCTACCTTTGTCTAATTCTTTATTTTTGAAAAACCCGTTCGCCCACGAACGGGGGCTTCTGATTGGTGCAGCACAGTCACAATGATTGACAGGTGACAAATTTTCGACCAAAATGTTTCTTGTTAGTTCTAGCGTGACAAAGACAATGGCAGAAGATGTGAAAGGATTTGAATCGTGTGTTCGAGCTAAGCGAATCGGTTCTCGGTTTTACATTGAAAAGGGAACAAGAACTGTCAATGCGCAATCTCTTTAACTGTATAGATGTAATGGCCGTTTTGCCAACAGAATTCGGTTCAACATTTAAAAGAAAACCAAGAACAGGCTGCTCGAGTATCATCGTGGTTTCTCCATTTCAAACCTTCATACGCGATCACAGTAAATGGTTGAGGTAAATTATATGGAAATGACAGCCTGTGATTTAAATGACAATCTGGACTGCTCGGACGATATCCGTCAAGGAAAATTCAGTATTATTTACGGGTCAGCTGAAGCCGCTGTGGGCAATTGAGCGTCTCTATAATTCACTAAAAACAAAAGGTTCGTTATTTAACAAAGCTTTGGCCGTACTTATTCTTGACGAACATTTTGCTGGACTGAAGTAGGCTTTTCGTTCGCTTGCAAAAGATACTTTATATTTACGCAGGATGAATTAATAAAATGCTTGCGAACTATTCAGAATCCATATGTTTCAGGATCAAGGAAATAAACTGTACTCGTCAAATTCTCTGCTTACCTTGCCTAATGTAATCTTGAGTCCTATGTCATGGATTGAGACAAGATGAAGACATTTACGCAGCTCTCCCGTTAAATCTTCTCTTATTGTGAGAAGAAAGTGGCTCCTTTGTACAGTCATGTGATTTTTTAACGCACCTTAACTTGCTATTTCATCTACGATTTCGTGACGATTTCACCAAGAAATATCCAGCAAGTCGCACTGAAATCGTCGCTAGTTTTAAACTAAAACCTCTTAAATGGTTTCATTGTCAGTTTTTGTGGATTTTTTTCATTTAACGGCCTTACTACCCATCGAACTCTGTACAAGTTATCTTTCTAAATTTCGTATTTTACGAGAGCACGGGTTGCTTACACGTACTGAAAATTGGCTGTTGTTTTCGACAGCTTCTTTCCAACCGCTCTGCAAATATCAGCTACAATTTGTCCGTAAGTTTCCTTTGTTTTCGAGGGTTTAAACAAATTCTCAGAAGAAACATGACCAGTCGTACCCGGCTGAGAAACTGCCGTTACAAATTTAACTTTAAAAATCACGCTAGCAAATTCTGCATCGATCGCTTGGGTGTGTTTCGATTCCTCGGTGCCTCGGATTGTTTGGACGGAAGTCAACTTGTGTTAACACGATTATCTGTTATTGGCTAATTTGTTAATAAGACGTCAATCAGCGTGTGTCAAGTCAACCATTAAAAAGTGGGCGTTTTTCAGAAATAGGGGGTCTTCTTGCAAGCGTTCCCCCAGTCTCTTTCCCCAACTTTCGCGCGGCCAGTTTGCGGAAAATCGTTTCAAAGCTCTTCTGTCCAACAGGAACGCTTGCTACGCAGGCTATACTTTGATAAAATGGCACGGACTCGGTGGCCAGTCTTTATCCAGTCTTTTCGACCGGAGATTGTTATAATGCAGTTGGGTTCCAAGGATTTAACAGACTCTGACCCTTTACATGTTTGCTCAGCTATTGACGATTGTGTTAGGCTCTTACATGACACCTATGGAGTTCAGGTTGTCTGCGTGTGCTAGATCATCATGCGATATTAGTTCTTTTTTATATTGAATATTGGCAGATCTTAAAAATAAAGTTCGTCACCTTTGGTGGCCAAATTTTCTCCAACCTAATTCGATTCCGTGTTTACAGAAAGTGCGAGGGCTAACCCCACGGACAGATCAGATCTGATGTTAAATAACATGTTTCAGTTTTCCCCAGAGATCTCTTTAAATTTAACCAAAATGAAAAATAGAGACTATTATTGGCTTCTCATAAGTAAAGAACCAATTGAGCTGAAGGCTATTTCTAAATGGGAAAGAGATCTGCAACTTGATCAAGCATCTTTGAAAACTTTTTTTTCGCCGCGTGAAATGTGTTTGTAAAGATAACAAACTTAAGGAATTTTATTTCAAACTTTTACATAGAATAGTAGTCACCAAGAAGGAGCTATTCCTCTTTGGAAAGGCGGAGGACGCAAAGTGTCCATATTGTAAAATGAATGATTCCATAATTCACACTTTCCATAGCTGTAATTGGAGCTAATTATTCTTTTTAGAGGTAATAAAATGTTTCAACAAAGAAAATGTCACCTCCGTCAGTCTTTCACCAACTGAATTAATTTTTGGCATGAAAGTTGACACCTCAAGCAAGGAATCGAACATTATCAGAAAGTTAAACTTCACCTTTTTTTATGCCAATTATTATTTGTACAATCAGAAATTAATGCATGGCGAGATATCAGCAAATGAATTTATAGTTAAACTTAAGCATAAATATATTTTTGAAAAACTTTCTGAGTAGCCGAAGCAACGATGTTAATAGGAATGAAAGGCACTAGTTACAGAGTCAACAATTATAAATATCAACTTAGTTATTTATCTTCCCCTTTTATCTCTCTTTCTCTTCCTCCCTTTTTCTTTTTTTTTTTTCTTTTTTTTTTGTTTTTGTTTTCCTTCTTCCTTCTACCGTTGATGTTATTTTGTACAATCCAATTCTAGGGTAATCTTCTCCTTGTTTTTTAGCTGCAATTAATATTTGCATGATTTTAAAGCCCATGTTTAGTGTAACTCTTAAACACCTTTTGTATAGTTGATAGCCGTGTAAATAGGAGGATAAAGTAGGAGTTATAGTCCTACTTAAAGGTAGATGTTAATTTCGTTGTATGTTTTTTTTGTTTTCCTTCTTCCTTCTACCGTCGATGTTCTTTTGTACAATCCAATTCTAACGTAATCTTCTCCTTGTTTTTCAGCTGCAATTAATATTTGCATGAATTCAAAGCCGATGTTTAGTGTAACTCTTAAACAACTTTTGTATACTTAATAGCCGTGTAAATAGGAGGATAAAGTAGGAGTTATAGTCCTACTTAAAGGTAGATGTTAATTTCGTTATATGTTTTTTTCAATGAAAAATTCAGGAATTCAACGGGGTTTTTTTTTGTATTGCAAGGATGTAAATAGTTTATTGTAAATTGAGTATTGTATTGTGAGTAGTGTAAATAATATAGTTTTGTAAAGTAAGCAAAAAAGAAAAAAAAAAACCTTAGTAGATTCAAAATTAAAAATCTTAAGACTTACAGGAAATATTGCAATTCACAGCAAAGAGCAGCAATTAACAAACGAGATGCTTCCGTGAAGCATACACTGGGTTGCCTGTGGTACGTGTTACAGAAAATCAGAAGGCGCTGAATTGTGTGTTATTGAAATACAGCATTCCAGTCTCCGAAGAATAACAAATAAAGGAGAAGCGAGAAACATTGGCTTCTGGGCTGACATGTTGATAATTTTCAAGTTCCCTCACAACTTCTTTTCACCACAAGTGTGCCCTCTGAGCAGCTGACTGCTTTGTAATACTAAAATTCACTGAAGTTAAGCCCCTTCGGGCGGGGTTAGTGTCAGGATGGGAGACCAAAAGAATAAATCCCAGATAAAACACAAGCATCTGACCGAAAATACTATTAACGTTAACAAATGCGAACTGAGCAAAGTACAGATTTTGTTAGCTTGCTTTATGCAAAACAAATATTGATGCAAAAGCAAATAACTATTGATACACAGTTTTTAGAAAGAGCAGAAGGAAGTTTCCGGGACAGTCGATCGAGAATAAAATATTTACGACATGAAAACAACATTAATTTTGAACCATGAATATAGAATATCAAAAGTTACGATCAGCGACAAACATTTTGGGAGATTTTTGCTACGTTCAAATAAATCGCAAAATCGAAAGTGACATGCCGGAATTCAGTGGGCGCCGTGATTAAGTTACCGCGGCATGTTGACTCGCCAAACAGTAAAGTATCTGTGTCAAATGATGGCAAGATATCGGGTTTTTGTAAGTTTCTTTTTCTGCCAAGTGTTATAAAGTTTGACAATGAAATGAGCGAAGTCAAAATAAAGATCACAATCGCCCAACTCTTGTTTATGCAAAGTCAAAATTTACTCTCCAAGACGCGTACGACGTTATTTATCACCAGGTAATTCCATCATTTTGGAAATAGCAGCTACTTTATTATTCATCTGCGTCACAATTTTTCACTTATTTTGGGGCTCATTTTGTTGAAACTCAAGCACGCTTCCAACAGGCCTGTGAACCCTTCCTGTTTACAGAGCAATACTAAAAAACTTCTCCCATATCACATTTCAACCTTAAGCTCGAAAATTCAATACACAACATGATATTATAATTCACAAAGGCAGAAAATACCACAGAATCCTTTTCCAGCGAAAAATTTATTGAAACAAACAACATATTTGCTCTTGGAGGCGAAAACCTCTTTCTATTTCATTGCGTGCGAGAAGACAAGAAACTCAATCGTGTCAAATTACCATGTACTTCAGGTAGATACAGCTCACTTTGATTTCTGCTCGACGGGCGATAGATTGTTGTCGAAGTCCATTACTCGTCGCTTTTACGATTCCAGGTATTTGTTTTTTCACCGCCTGCCTGTTTTATCCAACTGATTTTCCATTATTGAGCTTCATAAGGGTATATTTTATTCAAAGATCCACTAAAACGCCATTCGCGTTACATGACTTTCGACGCCATTGTAGGCTAAGTTAATGATTCTCCTGTCTCCACCAGAGAAATCTACGCATTTCCACTACCCTCAATCCTAAGAAAATACGCGCAGAGGGCTCTATGCACAAAGACACCTCTTACCAGGGAAGTGACAGGCAAGACTTTTACCTACACGGAAAATAAAAAAAATAATAATTATCTACCCATTTTCTGACTGGGATTGCCATACGGCAACCCAGTAATTAACAATGAACACTCAGCTTTAAGTTTATATCCCTCCAATGCTTGACTTGAATAACTACGTAGCCACAAGTGTGTCCTGACCACAGCTATACTATGTCAAACCTGGTTTGAAACCAGCGAAAAATGCAAGAACACGAAGAGCATCGACTGTCAAGAGCTTTTGGTGACGTAGCATAAAGGTGTAGCCGCGTCGAGCCACAGAAAGGGCGCGAAAAATTAAGCCTCCATATGCTCAGGTGTGAGTGTCTGACCTGGCTTGAGCCTGCGATCCAATCAACAACCAGTCCCCGGTCAGCAGTCGACTTTAAAAAAAAACAGCTGACCTCCATAAGGTCCAACTTGAGCCCGCGATATGGTCAAGTGATCAGTGGTTACCTTGTTTTGACAGGTGTCAATTGACCATAACATTGATGTCTAATATCAAAGATGTATGGTGTAAACAAGCTAGAGTGATGATCTCTAAACTTGAGCCCGTATATGGTTACGTGATACTGGTCACATTGGCATACATGGAGGGGTGGACGGTCGTACGGTCGTACGGTGACCAAAACCAAATTTTCTCGCATCGATGGGTCACCATATTTTCTTAACTATGGTGCTCCGCGCACGCGCGCGCCTTCGGCGTTCTCGGAGCTCCGCTATAACAAGAGAAAATGAGGGGACAGAGAGGGAGGCTCAGGGCGTTGGCCGGGATATGCTATGTGCACGAAAGTTATTTTTAGACGGGCGAAAGTCTTTGTAGTAGCGGAAGTCTGTCTTCCGAGACGTCCGCATGCACAAACGTTAAGTCCATTTCGTCCGCCATTACATGAAATCTTTGCTTTTCTTTCAAACATCAGACCGAGGTTGACCTGCACGCGGACGTCTCGGAAGATAGACTTCCGCTCGTCTAAAAATAACTTTCGTGGACATGACATATCCCAAGGGCTGGACCGGGAGCATCCCTCTCTGTCCCCTCATTTTCTCTTGGCTATAATCACTGCCACCCCATCAACAACGTCCCTCACCTTGATTATTGATAATCAGATTTTTTATGTAATGGAAAAGAAATCAAAACAATACTATTCATTTTTGATAAGCAAAAAGGCACAATTACCGAGTGCAGCTAGTACATTACAAAAGGAATTCAACTTTTCGCTCGATCAATTAAAACAGTTATTCATACTTCCTCATAAAGTTACTCTAGAACCTTATGTGAGAGCATTTCAATACAAAATACTTAACTCTATCCTATATAACAATTCCAAACTCTATCAAATAGGTTATAGCCAACATGATCTATGTACTTTTTGCAAATCGCATCCAGAAAATTAAAGCTGAATACATAGTTGTCCTTGTTCTAAAGCTTTCTTGGACGATTTTGAATTGTTTTGGTTCTCTGGTACTCAAAAGACAATTAATCTCACTTGGCAATGCAAGATGTTATAGTTGGTGTGCTATCAAGATCGTGCCCCTTACTTAACTCTATTTTTCTTATTGCGAAAATCTATTTATGGGATTGTAGAAGAAACCACAGGATTGTAGAAGAAACCAGATTCATCCAAATATCAACGGTTTTAAAGCTAAAATTTGAATTAAATATGAAAGAGAAAATTATATTGGACGTTTAAATAAAAAGGTGGAATTATTGAGGGCGAAATAGGCGGACTTTCAATTTAATTTCAGCTTGCCCATTAAAAATGTAATGTAAATAAGCAAATTGTAATGTAAAATGGCTTTCAGTTTTCAGTTTCAGTGTAATTACTTGGAAAATGCTGTGTTGCTTTACACCAAGATAAATAAGAAGGAAAAAAAAAAGTTACAAACAGAAAGTTAATCGCTACTATAGCCTCGAAACTAGGTGCCTAAAGGCATTGACAGATGAAGTGCTTGCTACAAAGGCAGGCAGACTATTCCACTCGGGTATGGTTCTTGGAAAAAAAAGAGAATTTTTAAGTGTCTGTGCGGGGAACAAGAATGTTAAGCTTTTGAGGATGATTACGGCTGGTCACAGTTTTACAATAGCTTAAGTGGTCGTTGAAGTTAATAGGAATTAGGTTATTAACTATTTTAAACGTCATACATAGACGGTCGCGCTTTCTGGCGCTGGATAGGTCAGACCAGCCAAGTTCCTTACTTAGGGCAGTAACACTGACATGACGCGAACAGTTCTTGAATACAAGGCAAGCAGCACGTCTGTGAACCATTTCAAGCTGATTGATTTTTTTTGGGTGTACGGGTCCCTCACACTGGAAGCATATGATAACGTCGGTCGAACTAGTGATAGATAAGCGCAGGCTTTGACTTCTTTTGAGGTGCTGTACAAGTTACGTCTGATAAGGTTAAGAGTGCGCGTTGCCTTATTTGTAATGAAGTTCACGTGATGGTTTCATTTGAGGTCTTTTGAGAGCTGTACACCGAGATAGGGATGGGTTTCGCGCACCTCGAGTCTAGTACCATACAGGAAGTAGTCTTGGTGTATGGTAGTGACCGCCTTCTTGTTGGTGATATGCAGCACGCAGCACTTTGATGGATTCGAGTCAAGTTTCCATTTAGTGGACCAGAGAGCTAGCTTATCCAGATCACCTTGATGTGCAGATATAGGGCACAGTCGTCGGCAAAAAGTCTTAATTTACCAGAGATGCCATGGAGACGAAACTCAGGGAAATGCTGATGCATGAAAGATGTTTCGTAAACAAAACGTAAATATTCAGTTTGTTCTGTACTGTACCTGTCACTTTCATCGTCGCTTACCCGGTGTGTAGCAAATTTGAACCTTGAGCCTGGTCGGTCAGGGGTGTTCCAACGGCCGTGCACGAAACTTCGTAGCAAAGCATCGTCGACGGTCCTGGATGGAAGGGAGTCGTTAGATTAGCGAGCCGAAATTGCCGCACCACGGCTGTTTTTCTCCGATGGAGATAGGATCTACTTAGAGGAGGATTCTAACGTGCACTGGGCTAAATCTGGAGGCGACCTAAGCGTTCGGAGTAAATTTACGGCTGTTTTATTTTCAGTGGATATGCGAGACCACCGCCAGCCAGTAACCAACCTTGGGGAATTATAGCGGAGCCCATGCAGGGGCGCGAAGCGCGCCAGCAGAGCACTATGCATTGGTACGATTTTTTGGGAAAGCCATACTTGCGAAAAAGTTTGGTATTTATGTCCATCCACCTGTACAGACTGTCAGGGTGGAGGTAAGGAGGCAGGACAGACTCTGCGACTGGAGTGTTCGGGCAATTTTACTTGGCGGGAATTCGCATGGCAGCGTTGCATTTGGCAACCCGCGTTTTTTTTTTTTTTTTTTCTACCGGGAAATCATTTTATTGACGAGCAACGGGATAAAGAGCAGGATAGAGCACGAGAGAAGAGGTGACGAAATTTGAGAAATTTAAGTGGAGATACTCTCGAGAGAAGCCAGGGGAGGACAAGAAAAGAAAATTTCAACGAAAATCAATGTAAAGCTGAGAGAAATAGAGCGAGAGACAAAATGCTTATTTACAATGGTCAGCTCAATCAGCTAAGTATTCATTGTTCTACTGGTACTGAGGCAGAAAATCTAAAGCCGACAATCGTGCCGCTGTTGTTGGGTTGAATGAATGACAACAATAGGGGTCAGGTTATTCTGTCCTGTTGCGGGTGAAATCACTTGCGAAAACACACTAAGTAGCAAACATTACTATGTCCGAAAGACCATGCAGCGAAACCCAAAAGAATCAAGTTATCGTTAGAGAAGAGAATTGAAATTTAGACAGAAAAGTCTTGAACATTCAATGTTTAAATGATTTAAAAGCGGCAATCATATTACCCTGTGTGTAACACTGCATCAATTTGTAAATTAAATTAAACGACGTTGGAAAGCTTCTTGTGATAAATGTTGTTTGTTCCTTTATTGATGTGTTTTATTGGTACTGATGTACCATGTACTGGTACTTACAGGCAGACAATGCAATATGTGGTATAGAATTGCCTCATGGGTAAAACCTCAGTACACCGGACCGCTCAAAACCGGACACCCTTGGGACCGAAGGAAATGTCCGGTTTTGAGAGGTTTCACTGTATTATATATGAGAGAGCAACGGTAGAACTAAAACTCCCTAGAACCGTGCTGAAATGGCCAGAAATGCTAACAGCATACTATAAATAAGACAAGGAGGCAAGGTAAGAAATTCTGATGTATTAAGTGCAACAGATTTTTTTCAAAACCACCACCAAAAATTGGGCCGACAAGTGACACCGTGTAAACTGGCCTTATAATAACATCGCTGAATTCTCATACATTATGTAACCTAACAACGATTCTCCGTGAGCTTGGGGTGCCTATGATTGGAATCTGCGTTCAAATAACTTGAAAAAAGCATTGAATGTAGAAAAAGTGTAGAAGGTAAATTTTAGTTGCTAAAACATGAAACAAAGGTTTGTTATAATCCTGCATTACGTTAATCGGCTTTCGAACAGCCGGCGCGCCCAGATGTTTCCACTTGTTTCCGGCCACCTGTGGTTGACGAAATGGTGCAAAATTCAAGGTGTCAATATCGATTCACATCAGGAGCATGTTCACATTTAATTTTTTTACTCACATTCAAGATTCACGAATTCAGGTGTAATTAAATCAATTGACATTCAAAATCTATATTTATATTCACGATCCACGATGTTATTTTTATTCACGATCAACATTCAAATATGTATTCAATATGTTTTATCGGTTCACGATTTTCATATTCATCTATAATCATACTTCTTCGTTTATAAAAACGTTTTTGCTGATATGGTCAAGGTCACATCTTCGTATATGCCAGATTACAGTTCATTCAACATTCAAGACTTTAAACACTAGCAAATTCATTCTAAGAATATTCATATTCGTTCAAGAATTTCTGTGCATCCAAAACTGTGCATTCTTAGAATCCCGTGTCACGTGCACGAAGCCATTGACGCCAATTTCACCCCAGACATGGCAGACATCGAGAGGAACATTAGAAGGTGTTAAGAGAGGAAATTGAAAACATTCAAGGAAGTGGGAGCAGACTTCAAGCCCTTCTTAACAAAGCACCTCGAGTAGTGAAAATCCCGGTTCACCTTATTTAATCTCTGAATCTTGAGGTGGCTAAGATACAAAAGTACGTACTGCAGAAGGAAATCCTCCTCCTCAGTTTGAATGGAGCAAGAACGAAAAACTACCCTTGGAGGATGACAGATCCACACAGTTGTCAGATGGGAGCTTGCAGTTCGAAACAATTAGGCGGAAATACAAGGGAGCTTACAAATGTTCTATAAAACAAACCAGAAGAAGGGGGAGAATCATTGTTTCTTTCCAAGTTATCAAATTGTCTGTCATAGGTGGGTAATGGTGGACATGATGAACGTTGCATTCCAAAAGAGGTCAGAACGATACCAGTTCCCAGTAGCTAACACAAATTTCGAATACTAGAAAAAAGGCAATGAGTAAGACAATTCAAGTTAAGATCAACGTCATTCCTCGAATGATAGGCAAATACTCAACAAATGACGTCTTACTACTCCATGCCTTTGAACTCATGAATCGTTCAAACCCCTAGACATTTAAAGGGCGAAGGAGGCTATCATTAGATAAGGATACCGCACAGCAACAATTAAAAAAGTACTCCAGAATTATATTGTATTTATCAAACTTGATTAAAGAAGAGTTACCGCATCATCTGGAGGTAGACCTTGAGGGTGCACAAGGCATGATGATCTTCACGAATCACTGAGGATTATTTCGCTAAAAGCGACTCACGTTTGTCATAAGTTCAGCTCAGATTTGCCTGATTTGTAGCTGTGCCTGCTACGCTATGAGGAATGGCCCCATGGGAAAATGAAGAAGTTTCAGCCGATTATCTCGAGGTTGTTGAACTAGAACAATGTGAAATTGTCTAGCATTGGCGAAAACATAGAAAAATTCTGCAAGATGTGCCTATGGCTGTCAACTTGTTAGCAGTTCAACCCGCCAAGAGCCAAACACATCAATTCCTTTACCCGAGGCCGTGGCAAGACCTAGCCATCTATTTGTTGCATTCACTACCTTGTCATTACTGGTTGATAGCGGGGGTAGATATTGTGAAATTAATGTCATTAGCTTGACTTCATAAAAGAGGATCATCAACAGATTGGAGAAACTTTAATGAAAGTTGGAAAAATCATCGCAGTTATGTGTTGCAAAGAAAGCAGAACGAAAAGATCCAGGCTTGACATAAAATGCGTTAGTGTTAAGAAGAACGAGAACGACAAAAACAGAAAAAAAACTTTATGACAAGAAGCACTTTTATGGTCGCGGCAGTTGGTCTGCTAAATAATACAAAAGTTAATCCAGTTGATTGAGATTTCCCCAATTAAAAAACAAAGCATTGACTAATTCAAATGTATTCATCAACTAAATACGGAAAGTGTTCATCTGGGAACTGCAAAGACGACGACAACGGCAACGAGAACGTCATCTCAAAATATAAAGTCAAATTAATATTATTCTAATCACTTCGTGACCATTTCAATCTTTTTAATATGACAAGGGAGTGGTAGTTCCTCAAGAATGACACTGGTTGGAACGGCACTTAATTTAGAGGAGAAAATATCAATTTATTCTCAAGTGCTAGCGCTAACGATCTTCATAAAACCTCAAATTTTGCTATTTCACGTTGTTGTTTTGCAGACGACGGCAATGAGATGGACAAAAGTGAAAAAAGCACGTACAGGGCATGCAAACCTATTGTTTATACCCACAAAATATGTGACGTTTTCGTTGCCGTCGCTGTTGTCGATGCTTAAGCTCCCTACAATTGCTATCGCTTAAGAAGAGGCGTCGGGTATTTCATCGAGGATCAAGAACCATGCCTAATTTTTAATTAAATTTCCTAGTAAATAAAAACCCTGTTCAATGGCGAAAAAATTAATTATAGCTAGTGGATATATGACTCGTACTAACTCTAATTGGGACATTGTGTGAAAATCGGTGATGTTGTTTCGTCACCGGTTTTCCCGCACGGTGGAATCGCCCAGGGTACAAGGTTGGCCCCTCTTTTCTTTGCTATTCTGGTAAATAGGCTGGTGAGAGATTGGCCTAATAGAGTGAAATATGTGGATGACACTACTATCTATGAAGTTATCCCTAGGTGCTCATTAAGCTAAGTATCTGCCAATCATAGCAAAAGAGATTTATAGTTATGCCTCCCAGCGCGGAATGCGGCTCAACCCCACCAAGTGTCGGGAGCTCGTTGTCAACCTTTTGCAGTACCAGCCATCTTCCCTCAGCCCGCTGCAGTTATCAGGTACCACCATACAAAGAGTGTCAACCTATAAGATTCTTGAGGTGCATATAAGTGAAGACCTTACATGGAATATGCATATTGATTATGTATGTAATAAGCGCCTGTATGCCATCAAAATCCTGAAAAAAGTCAGGTGTCTCAGCCGAAGATTTAGTGGAAATCTGCTGTTCACTTATTCGGTCGGTGTTAGAGTATGCCGCACCAGTTTGGTCGGACCTTCCAGATTATCTTGCCTCCGTAGTAGAATCAATTCAGAAAAAGGCTTCAAAGATTATTCTGCCTACGTATGACTACGCTGAGGCCATGAATGTCACTGGTCTTCAGTGTTTTTCTGCCCGTAGGCAGCAGGACTGCATAAAATTTGTTGATTAGGCTAAGAATAAGATCCCTTAAAATAATATAATCAGTAACAGAGCAGAGGTCGTGCGCCACGGTTACAATCTTAGGTCAGGGATTACAAAGACACTGAAAAGCACTCCCTGAGAGCCAGATATCTGAAAAGATAGTCAGACAAATGTACTCAGAGATAAATGTGAGCATATGGCTTTTCTGAAAGTTCTGGTCATTTCACTTGAAAAACGGTTGCTATTTTACTCAATATGGGAAGTCGCTTTTAATGTTGGATATTTCCTCTGCAAGTCATATTCGTGTCTCAATATATATGGATATGTTAGCCGGAAACTTAAGAATTCGAAAGCCTTATATAAGTTTTCGTACTACTTGGTTGTCTAGAAGTTCTGGTTTAAAAGTACAGTCATCGGAATAGCATGCATGGGGAGGAGCTACGAGAAAGGACGTGTAATTTTCTCACTCCTGTTTCTTTTTCCCATGCACCAGTTTATTAATTTTTGGCTATTCACTAAGAATTTTACAATTCTAAACTCTTTAATACTGATTGCCGCAATGGCCGACTGAAGAGGTGCCTCGCTGAGAATGAGACCCAGTCTGAGATCTGCACAAGAAACCGCGAGCTGTTGATGATGCAGTACTTACCACTATTCTGACGGAATTTTCAGCGTTTCTTAATCAACTGATTACAGAAACAAGCTGAAGGGTGTCATTACTGAGGCCATGGTTAATTTAACAATCTAAAAATATGAAAAACAAGAAGAAACTTAATTAAGGGTAAAAGCTTATATCTAAATGAGTACTTTACTTGGTGTAATCAGCAATTCCTAAAGCCCGTGTGACAGGCCTATTAGAATCAGGGATATGTTTATATGTTTTTGCTGCTGATGCTGATAGTTACCTGTAAGTGAAGTGAGCACGAATCCGCCCTGTTTAGAATTCCACTGGAAGGTGATTTGCAATGTTTTGCTTTTTGCCTAGCTGATGACCTTTCATAATTGTTTCATAATTTTGCAATTTTATTTGTTACTTCATCTAATTTTGTTTAAAATTAGTTTTTTTTAAAATTCACGTTTCCCTTTGTTAACCTATTGCTTTCAAGTTTCATCCCTTTTGAGCAGCAGCCTGCCAATATATATTATATATTAATGTTTCCTGATAATATTAATTCACGATGCATAAAATAAACAGAGGATTTTAATGAATATTCGAAAAGTCGATCACATGGCCACCATGATGGTGTAGAAGAACAGCTTTCAAAGTTCATAGCGAGATACAATAAGTACAACATCCGGTCGTTAGACTTCCGGTTAATAATATAAACATTACATCTCCTTCCTCCTAGTAAAAAATCCAAAACATATCAAACAATGATAATTATAAGGTTGCAGCAATACAAAATCAAAGAAACTTGATGATTGTCCACTAGACCTAAATTCTCACTGCGAGTCAAAAGTCAAACAGAAACAAGTGTGTAGTTCATAAGAAAAGGCATTTAAACTTGAAACAGGTGATGCCATCAAGGTTAATAGCTGTAGGTAGAATTCCAGACTATAAGTCAAGAATTTGTTTCGGATTTCGTTTTCGGGTGGATCTGCGCAAAGGTGGTTGACTGTCGGGATGGGAGGCACGAGTTTGATTCTCTGGAACAGTAACAGGATTGCTTAAAATTGGCAGGTCAGCTTGGTTATGATGAGTGTCCAAGATTTTCGGGGGAGCCAGATTAGGAGCATTGAAACGTGTAGCTGTAGGTGTCATTTTCTGTAAGCACTCTTTGTCAGCTGGAAAGCCAAGATCATTGGTTTACTCACAACTGTTAAGGGATTGGGATCATAAACGGTTCCTCCTTTTGATACAGAGGATGGCCTCTTTACCAGCGCAGATAGTGCAGTATTTTACGTAGGTCTTGTTGTCAGCATGAAGCTTGATCTTAGATTTCTGTGGGGAATCACGTTCGTGGATGATCTCAGACACAGGATCTATATAGTTGGCTTGTGGAATTTTGTTGCGAACAGGGCGTTTGAACAGCAACACAGCAGGAGCAACACCAGTGGGTGATTGGGGCATGGTGCGGTAATTACGCAAAATGGCTTGCAGCTCCTTTCTCCAATTCCTCCCTACTGCTTTAGCAGCCCTGATGCATTTCTTTAGCGTTTTTACAAATCTCTCCACCTCTCCATTGGCCCTTAGCCAGAGCGGAGTGACCGATCGATAAGGCTTCATGATCAATTTGAGGATATCTTGCTTGTGTGGGAGTGAGTGGACAACTGGCATAGTGCAGCAGTGTCACTTCTTTGGGCGACTCATCTTCTTGGGTCAGAACAGCTCCTAAACCAACTGGGCTACCATCAACGAAGATGGAAGTGGGTTTCTTGGGGTCGAAGTATCCAAGGGCTGTCTTGACTGATAATTCTTCTCTTAGGCGTTCAAATGATGACTGCTTCTCTCGGGTCCACTGCCAACACACTTCATCACAGTTCAGCTACCGAAGAGGCCTGGTAATAATTGTAAAGTCCTTGATAAATCTTGAGCAGAATGCAGCAGAGCTAAGGAGGCTTCGTATTTCTGATACGTTTGTTGGCGGGGCAACGCTTTGAAGAGCATCTACGACATGCCCTTTTCAGAGAACACATGGCCGAAGAAAACCATGGTAGGAACTCGGAACTGACACTTAGGTAAGTTGAAGACTTGCTTTAAATGTTGGTCGTGGGTGTCACTGTTTATGCCACCGACGTAGATGTCATCACTGATTCTCTTAACACAGGGAATACCGCGGATCGAGTCACTCATTTTCCTCTGGAAGACTTCTGCAGCGCATGACAGACCAAGGTTAAGAAGCTTGTAATGGAGTAACCCAACATGGGCGGAGAATGTTGTCAGTGGTCTTGCGTCATAGTGGAATGGAATTTGATGGTACCTTTGACTTAGATCAATATTGCTAAACACTTTGCAGCCATTTAAGTCATAAATGACATTATCAATGGTTGGAATGATGTGCCGTTCCCTGATGATAGCTTTATTTAGGCAACGCATGTCGACACAAATTCTGTTTTCGTTTGGCTTCTGGGGCTTGAGTACAACAACAATCGGCGAAACCCAAGAGGTTGGGCCCTCAGAACGTTCCATGATGGAATCATTCTCAAGCTGCCTCAGTTTCTCTTCCACTTGTTTCCGGACATCAAATGGGATGCGACGATTGTGTCACTGGCTTGATATATTTGCCAACATGTATGCGTACTGGCTCACCTTTGTATTAGCCCATTCCATTAGTTAGACTAGGAAAGACGTCCTTGAGGAAATTTGGGGCACCAGGTAGTAGATTAACAGGAGGTTGTTCAACCGAGCTTACAGCTTTTATAAGATTTTATTTCTGTGATATCATCCAGCTAAGTATAGAACCTGACGAGCCCTCTGCAACATAGAATGTTTCTTCTGATCAACAATGATCACTAGGCAACTTTGGCTCGGAGTTTGCAACACAGATTGAGCAGTTCCGCAGACATGCTTGGATACACTTCGACATTCGTATTCATTAATTGAGGTTTTGGTTTCAAGCTATCAAAGTCCCTTTTACTCGGATGTTCACCGTTGCTCCAGAATCTCTCATTATGCGGACGGACGTGTCCATAATCCTGACTTGAAAGATAGGTTTGGCAGTCTGAGGTTCCTGCTTGTCGATATGACAAGTATACTCGTCACTGTTATCGTCATCACCACCTGCTAAGGTTGGAGTTTCACCACCAGAAGTCCTTCAATGTCCACAGGTCTGGCACCGTGGTTACCTTTCAATGCCTTTCTTGGACGGGAGGATTTTGAACGATTGTTGGGTTTCAAGTGAAGCTATGATCTTCGCAGTTATGAGAGCAATTTTTGCAATTGCGTAGAGAAGCCTGAAAATTCAGGACTTCCACGGGGTTTGAGCCCGTGACCTCGCGATTCCGCTGCGACGCTCTAACCAACTGAGCTATGAAGCTACTGACGTTGGGAGCTGGTCATTTGTGGGTTTTAATGGTCCCGTGAGGAATGAATCAATGATGTAATGGTATATGAAATGAATCATATATGAACTGCGGATATGAAATCAAGGGGTCTGTCATGTCTGCGGATATGAAATCGCGAGGTCACGGGTTCAAACCCCGTTGAAGTCCTGAATTTTCAGGCTTCTCTACGCAATTGCAAAAATTGTTCTCATAACTGCGAAGATCATAGCTTCACTTGATTTCATATCCGCAGTTCATATATGATTCATTTCATATGCCATTACATAATTGATTGTTGGGTTTACTACGACAAACTTTAGAGATATTATTCATTTTGCCACAGTTTACACATTGTTTACCTTGTGCAGGACAATTACCCTGATGTGGATACTTTCCACCACACAAACCACAAATGTTATGACATGACAACCAGGCTCTCCTTCTGCCGATGATCACTTGTTCTCTTTCCACCGAAACCAGCTGCATGTTACTGACTGTTGTTTCTCCATCTCGCTGGTTTGTTCGTCAGCGGTTTCCGTGGCACAAGCGGCCTTGAGCAGGTTTTCGAGGTTGAGATCCTGTTCGATGGTATTACGCCTGAGACGAACCGAAGAAATGCCTTGAATTATTTGCTGCTTTATCTCCAACTCGGAATTGATGATTTCACATTTGCGTGCCAGTAGCTGAAGACTTGTGTAGAACCCTGTAATCTTTTCCCGGACTTTTGGGTTTGCTGACGAAAGGGGTAGACGTGGTGATCAACACACCTCTGAGGTTCAAAGTAATTGGTAACCGCTTTGACTGCAATTTAGTACACATCATTTCCTTCGGTCGATTCCGGGACAGTAAGAGTTTCGAAGATATCGCAGGTTTTTTCTCCGACATAATGTAGCAGCATTGCCTTCTTTTGTGGCGCTCTGGTTATTCAAACGTTTTACGCACTTCTCAAAACGGGTAGGCGTTGTGTTCCTCGGTTAGAGCCCAAAATTCAGGAAAGGCAGGTAGGTTGATTCCCGTAGCAATAGTGTAAGTAGACGTCGCTAAAGACCTCGAAGATGTTGTGGTAGATAAAGAATCCGGCCAAAGTCATTGAATGCACAGTCGATTGGTAAGTATTTCTTGGTCGGTTCATCACTTTCAACGCAAAGATTTTCCTCTGCAATTATAGCTATCCCCCTTTTGTGATGTTTCTTGATAATATTAATTCACGATGTATGAGACAAACAAACGATGTAACGAATACTCGAAACGTCGATCATAAGTTCATAGAGAGATACAATAACTACAACATCCGGTTGTTAGACTTCCTGTTAATAATATAAACATTAGAGCTAAGAAATTTATAGGACACCTATAGCTCTATTTAAATGGTTGCATGTTTGTTATGTCTAGTCCAGTAACGAATCAAAATGCGGGTTACGTTCCGTTACCAGAAATGTTAGACCATTTCATTTCCCCTATCAGTTATCTGTTGACCAAATTAATACGATGGAAGCTCAGATGTACTTTAAGGTTTTAGGTTCAATATATCTGTAATGGAACTCCCAAGTGTCAGAAGCTTGTTCGAAGGCCAATAGGTTGATTGATTTTTTTTGTTTTTGTTTTTGTTTTGTTTTTCCCGGAGGTCAGCTTTTAACATCCATGAAGAGCAAGTCCGCAGGCTACTTTACACGTGACTAGTTCGCAGAAATCTCGCATACTGATCACAAGTGTGGGCCCCTCAGGCTGTCAATCTTATCCTTAACGTTAAAAGAATCTAGCGGCCCACAAATAAATTCATTTTGTCTTTGCCGTATCGATCCGAAGGTAATTACAAGCAAAGGCTTTTGAAAGCTGGGCTAATACCTGTATGTTAATTAGTAGCATGAATATCTAGATCTGGTGTAAGTCTTCAAGTCTTTAGTCTATCGGACCCTTTCATTTCAGTACTGATTCCCACTAGACCTAGGCGTACTGATTCTTCTAAAGGTACTGTGCTGAATACGGTGGGAGCCAATTCTGTCGTTTGTCATTTCATTGTTTTAAGCTGCTTTTTGTAACTATTGCTACTATTATCAACATTTTTATTTACTTAATTTTATTTATTACTTTCTTTTTGGAACTCGTAGTAGAGCTTGCTCAGTGGTGTTCCAGGCTTCCTGGCGAAGTTTGTAAACGGATAACTAACTAACTAACTAAATAAATAAATAATGTTTGCTTTTGCGTTCCCGTTGTTGTTGTGGCTGTCTTAATATTTATTGTCTGAACTAACGTTTTAAAAGCACGGAGAGCATTCGATTTAACAAGTCGAAAAGTGGCTCAGCGTTGTCCGTACTCTTATCGACAACGATATTCGTCATCATAGAGGTCAAAATGTTGTGGGCCTTCCCTGGGGGTGGTACAGAGTAGCCAATGCCAAATGTTGATGTAACTCTACACTGCGAGTACATTCCATGGGCCTAAGAGTCCCAATAAGTACTAAACACTGTGATGACGAATATCGTTGTCGATACCAGTACAGACAACGATGAACCACTTTCTCACAATATTATTGTTTTATTTCCCAAAATGAGCGTTCCCGATTGGCCATTACATTGCGTGGCAAATTGACGCGTGCATGCATGACACGAGCAGCGTTGTCTAGACTCTTATCGACAACGGCAAACTAGCCAATCACATTGCGAGATTACAAGCAATTGTGGTAAAAATCAGTTTTGTAAGGTTTTGTTAGCAGTTGATATCACGTCGTCCATAAGAAGCTTTGGGATCGTATGTAGCGAAGTAAGCAGATCATTTAGAAGATTTTGCTAATTTCCCCATATATTGTCATTTCAATCAGTTGCTCCTGTAGTTTCCGTGTCCCCACAAAACCAGACTGTTGTTGAAGGGCAAACAACCAACATTAGTTGCAAGGCGAGTGGTGTACCCCGTCCATGGTTATCGTGGAAATTTAAAAATGGGGAGCTTCCTACGAATGCTGTCATTAAAAGGACTTCAAACCAGTTACTTCTTCAGTTACCAAAGACCGGAAAGAGTATGGAGGGATGGTACCAGTGTATAGCCAAAAACATGGCTGGTGAAGAAAAGTCCAGTTCTACTCTTCATGTATTAGGTTGGTTTTTCTTTATGAGTTTTGTATACAATTTAGATCACGTTTTGCGTTTCTTTGAGAGAAAAAGGGTTTGAATTAAATAGCTCAAAAGGCAGTCAGGTGGATTTCTTGCTACTCGTTCAAAGGAATGCAGACGAGTGCAGACGAGTGCAGACGTTTTGACACTCCTGCCTAATGCCTTCTTCAGGAGTAATCTAAACCTGTTACGTGACTCATTTTATACGCTCGCTAGTTAGCGCCGTTTCTTATTAATGTAAATACGTGTCATGTGCGCTCTGTATACTAGTCCTTGTAATGACTGCCAACATGAGTATACCGGACAAACCAAACATCAGTTTGGCATGCGTTTAAAGTGTCCCTAACCTCTTTTTTTCCTATTTATTTTCAAAACGAATTTGTAATTTGGTGAAGATTAAAAAAAAGAATTACGTAAATCCATCGACTCCTCGCAAATCTCATAAGGTTTTAAGCTGTGATGTTCTGGTTCACGGCCGTGTGAAAGGAGGTCTGAAACCTAATGTATTGGTGGCGTCAGTTGAGAAATCCAATCGCTGCGCTTTTGAAAAGCTAGTGCGATCAACTGGAGTGCATCTGAAGTTTCTTGGCTTAATAAAATCTTTGAAATTGACCTTCAATTACTCAAATGATTAAAAATAAGCCAAAAAATATCTTCAAGCAAATTTTACAGATTTGGATAATTCCAATGTGGTATTTGTTCCCTGCCATCAAAGAAGACGATGGTGATTTCCAAATGACGCCGGTGTCGACGAGGAAAAGCGAAAAAAGTCTGGAATGCCGATGAGCCGATGGGTGATGAAGACTGGTTAAAAGGTATATGAGAAACGACCAAAAGAAAATAAAAGCTTCGAGGACACAAATCGCTTCCCCAGCTGATGTCACACACCAGACTTAGACCCAATCACCTGAAAGCTCGGCGGTGAACCAAACTAGCACCTATTTTCAGAATTTCCAAAATTTACATGTAACCATAGTATTTTTACCAACGTATCAGGAACAAAAGAATATGTTCACGGCTAACAAAAAAACAAAACAAAAACAAAACAAAAAAAAAAAAAGGAAAAAAAGGATGGGTTTAGGTGCACGTTAAAGGAACACGAAAGAGCAGTATTCCTTTGCCAGAACGAAAAATCAGCTTTGCGTCGTAATACACTTGCCATACCAAGCATGAAATTGGGTGAAATGCATGCGTCGAACGTTATCACTTCCAACCGGGGGTACCATCAGCGCCTTTTAGTGGAAGCATGGCACATCTCTACAACCAACGCTCGTTAACGTTCGAACGGCGATCATGGCAGTCTTTACCTAACACCCATTTAAATCTCAATAATAACAAATGACGCTAAATATAAAGCATATGAAACTAGTTATTTCACAGCTTAAGATCACCCCTGACGAAGACACTAGGCAGGAGTGTCGAAACGTTGGGTCTAGAATCGTAACTTTTAAAGTTGAATTTTAAGCTTGAGCAGCGTGAAAGTATGTTAGATTTACCTTCCAAATGATTAGTTATATTCGCCGAGAAAGCAGTCTTTTCCCTTTACAACAATATATTTTTTCTACTTTTCATACACAACCTTCAGTCTCTCTGCTGCATACGCAACACTTTGATTACCCTCTGATTTTGCAAAAAAATTGGACCAGCGATCAAAAATTAAGTTCTTGATCTCATTAAAAATCTGCAATTTTAAATTACCCGAACTATCTTTGCATTGTCGCCCAAATTTTGCTTCTTAACACTGATTATACTATTTAATCAATAGTCTTGGAATGTGTGAAGACACTTAGTTTATCTCACAGAATCTCGCCATTCAAATTGCAGAATATCTCACTGTTACGATATCTTCAAACCAACGTTCCGTAATCCTGGAAGGTGATAAACTGACTTTGACTTGCCGTGTCAATGAAGCCACATCACAAATCAAGTGGAAAAAGAATAACGTTTCTACAATTCAAAGGGCCAACATTACAGAAGTCGGTAACAGCAGCATACTTGTTATTGAAAGAGTGGAAGTTTTTGACAGCGGTGAATACTCATGCGAAGCATTGACCAAGGCAGGCTCTGTGTCCTCTTCTGTTGATATCAAAATAAGAGGTAAAATTATTTTGGATGTAGAATTGTGAACCAATTTATAATAAACCATTATAAATTAATGTTAATTTGACAACCATGACCTCTGGGAGGGTTATGCATTTAGCCTTAGGCTTTCCGCTCCGTTACACAGCAACCCTGTCTTATATAATCTACTGAACTATTTAAAAAGGAAAATGTAGCATTATAATCATGTCATTCCAGTTCTGTCTTCATTGCAAAAACTCAAAAGATAAAAAGCATTTTCACTCAAATTCAATCCCTTCCCTCCCTTTTTTTATACCTGGTGCCTCAATAACATGATCCAGGACATGCCATGGGGATTAGCTAGTTGTACATTATCTGCAGAATTGTTACAGTTAATGACTTACATGTATTTTAACATGGACTCGTGCAATGTTTCCATGTCAGTGGCACTCTTTTCTAAGATGAAGGGTTGAATCCCTTTTAGGGCATTGTCAGATATATAATGATCTAGTCAAAAATTGTGAAATAAAATACGGCTGAGGATGAAGTGTTCCCATGAGGGTCACCCATTGCCCCATAACTCACTGTGCTAGGGTTGTGCGCCTTCTGATCGCGCACGGTTACCATAGAAACCAGAGAGCGCAACCCTAGATAAGATAAGGACCTCTCATGTGAGGGATTAGCATTGTGGGCTTGGGGATTGTAACCTCGCATTGCCAACTTGTTGCAATGACCTTGGGAATTGTAAACCCTTGTACAGGATCGCGACCTCTCTTTGCTGGACAACTTAGTTAACCTGCCTTTTCATGACTTGCTAATGGAGTGCTTCATCTCCTACCCAGTTACCCCACTGTTCTCTGTTCCACGCTTTGTTATGGTTTGGGGAAAATTAATAGTTGTTTAATAGTGGTTGCAATTTTTGAAATTTGCAATAGTCAGTATAAGGTCAAATAAAATCTGTTATATAAATTTTGCTCTTATAAAGTAATTTCCTCATATATTCTCATTTTCATCAGTCGCTCCTATAGTTTCCGTGTTCCCACAAAACCAGACTGTTGTTGAAGGGGAAACAACCAACATTAGCTGCAAGGCGAGTGGTGTACCACATCCAAACGTATCGTGGAAATCTGCAAGTAAGGAGCTTCCTACAAATGCAGTCATTAAAAAGACTTCAAACCAGTCACTTCTTCAGTTACCAAAAACTGCAAAGAGTATGGAGGGATGGTACCAGTGTATAGCTAAAAACGACGCTGGTGAAGATTATTACAGTTCTACTCTTTATGTATTAGGTTTGTTTTTTTTCTTGTGAGGTTTGTATACAATTTCTTTTTTTGAAAACAAAAGGCTTTGAACTTCAAATAGATCTACTCTCAAATGAGATATATTACTGTTGCAAAGGCAGCAGGGTGGATTTCCCGCTACTCCTGCTTAAAAGGAATGCAGCTTATAGAAGTTTCCGATTTAAGAGCCGACGTTTTGAAATTCCTGCCTAGTGCCTACTTCAGGGGTGATCTAAAGCTGCACGTGACTCCCTTTATGCGCTCACTATTTAGCGCCATTTCTTATTAATGAGGTGTAAATAGGTTAAATGTACGCTGTGTATACTAGTCCTTGCAATGACTACGAACATGAGTATGTCGGACAAACCAAACATCAGTTTGGCACGCGTTGGAAGTGTCCCATTTTTTTTCTATTTATTTTCCAAAAGAATTCGTAATTTGGTGAAGATAAAAAAGAAAAAAAAGAGAGAACTAAGTAAATCCATGGAATCGTCGCAAGTTTGTGAAAGTTTGGAGCTGTGATGTTCTGGTTCACGGTCGTGTGAAAGGAGGTCTGAGACTTAATGTATTAGTGGCATCAGCTGGGAAATCCATTTTTGGCGCTTTTGAGACGCACGTGCAATCTACTAGAGTTCATCTGAAGTTTCTGGGCTTAATAAAATCTCTTAAATTGACCATCAGGCATAGAAATGATTTAAAATCAGAAAAAGATATCATCAAGCAAATTTTACAGATTCGGATAATTCCATTGAGTCCTAGAACTCTGGTATTTGTTCTCTGACATCAGAGCAAAAAGCGAAAAAAGTCTGGAATGCCGATGAGGCGATGGCTTATGAAGACTGGTTAAAAGGCATATGGAAGCAACTAAAAGAATGTAAAACCCTCGAGCCAATGTTGGAGGAAACTCGCAGTAACACGCCTATCGGGTATGTTTCTGTAGTGTTTTAATGCGTGCTATTAATGTTAAATGATGTAATCTCCTATGTAACCATGTGATCTGATTTTGTATATAAATTTTAACCAACTCTGTATTTAGAAGCATTGCAATAAAGCGTTTAATGAGATTACGATTCTCTTTGTTTCTGTATATTAGAATAAGAACCCGTAAGAACTCGAGAATTCCTGTGCATAAATGGCTTCCCCAGCTGGTGTCACACAAATAACGCTAATTAGTGAGCGTAGGAAAGGAGTGGTATAACAGCTTTAGATTACCCCTGAAGAAGACACTAAGCAGGAGTATCGAAACGTCAGGTCTTGAATCATAACATTTTTAGTTGCATTTATTTAAAGCTGGAGCAGCGTGAAACTATGTTAGACTTACTTTCCCAGCGATTGGTTAGGTTTTCCGAGAAAGAAGTACTTTCGTTTTACAATAGAAAAAAAATTTTGCTTTACTTTTGATCCACAGCTTTCAGTCTCTTTACTGCAGTAAAATTTGACCAGCTTTCAATAAAGAGATTCCTCAAATTTAAATTACCGGAACTATCTTTGCATTGTCTTCCAAATTTTCATTTCTTAACACTGATTTCATTTTTTTAAGCAACGGTCTGGGATTTTGTGAGGATATTTATCTCACCGAATCGCGCAATTTTAATCTCAGAATACCCCACTGCTAAGATATTTCCAAACCCATACCCTACAATGATGGAAGGTGATAAACTTACATTGACTTGCCAAGTCAATGAGGCCACATCGCTAATCAAGTGGAAAAAGAATAATGTTTCTAAGATTCAAAGGGCCAACATTACTGACAACGGTGACACCAGCATTCTCGTTATTGAACCAGTTGAAGTTTTTGACAGCGGTGAATACTCATGCGAAGCACTGAATAAGGCAGGCTCTGCGGACTCCTCTGTTCATACCAAAATAAGAGGTAATATTATTTTGAATGCAGAATTGTGTAGTTGTTTAACAGTAGTTGGAATGTGTTACATTTTGCAATAGGCAACATTTTAAAAAAATGCGTTATATACATTTTGCTCTTATAAAGTTCACATAAAAACACTCTGATCCGTGTTTGCTAAAACATGGAACGACCTAAAACCACCTACAAGCAGCTCAAAAATAATAATAATAATGAATACAAGCACCTATGCCACCACCTCAAAAACACCTACAGCCACTCACAAAGAATCGAATACCATCTTAAACAAGCCATAATTGTCTAAAATAAGCGAGACGACAATATGTAGTTTCCATTTCCAATGTCACGTGGCATAAAGGTAAGCAATTTTCCGAATTTGTTAAAAACCAACGGGATGAGAATGGCGTTTTACCCAGCATTCCATCCCGTTAACCGAGCTTAAATCGTGAGAAAGGACCTGGAAACTGAACGATCCTCCCAAATTTCCCGAATTCCAGAAAATGACTTTTTCTCCGGGACTTCGGGAAATTCGTGAGTATATTTCCGTTTCCAGGCCCTTTCTCAGGTTTTTAATTCCATCAACACATGCAGGGCGATCTAGAGAGAGAAGACACGTCATCAACGTGCTAAGGGATAACAACTACCCTCTCCGTTTTATCTGGAGTTGCAAGTCCTACCACAACTCTCTCCGTTGCAATTCAATATTAATTACCAACGACACTTCAAGCGCAAGCGCGCCGTCAACGGCAAATTTTGTTGTCATTCCGTATGTCAGAGGCGCTTTTGAGAGTTTGGCGAGTATTACGAAACATCGGCGTTAAAGTGGGTTAGAGACATTTCAATGTCTTACGCACGTGTTTCCCGAGACCAAAAGACAAACCTGCGGCTGCGTTGATTGCAACTTTGTGTACTATGGACAGAGAGACAAGGCCTTGGAAACAAGATTAAAAGATTGAACATAGGAGGACGGTTCGGGTTGGAGACAACAATTCCAAAGTTGCGCAACACGCGAACCAATTTGTCCATAGTATAGACTTCGGTCACGCGATTATTGTAGGCAAGGCTCGTAATTTTCACGAGAGACTTTCTCTAGGCCTGGTATTCGCAGAGAGACAGTAGTGCAGGAAACAAACTTATTGACATCCCGGATGTTTACAAATCCCTCGCATAATCACGCGCAGCGGTCGTTCGTTATGTTTTTGCTGGCGTAGCACGTGCAAAATTGTGAACCGTTTGAAACCCCGTCACTCAGTTGGCTTTTTTTTTTCGTTTTATTGATAAAGGCCGAAGTTGTTTGGTCTAAACGTCTTTGAAGTTTTATTAACGTTGTTTTTAACGTTAACAAGAGTCAGTGTCAAGCACAATTTTTTATACTCTGAAGTCCATCTCTGAATGCAATTTTAGCATTTACAAGTAAGATTATTCGTTAATTTGGTCGCAAAGTTTAAAATATTTTAATATATTTCTAATCTTTTTTGAGTAGAATGGTTCAATTTCACTAACCCCGTTAGGATCCGCGTTGGGACGATTAAAATAAAGATGAGCATGACTGAGATGTTGTTTTTCTTTGGCATGCATAAGCTCTCGAGCTTATGATACCATATAGCAATATATGCAAAATTGTCTGGTTCTTTTAAGCTCTAATACACGAAGAAGAGTACTAAGTCTACCACTCCATATTCAGCCCTGATAGGAAGACATCATCCTCTAGAACGTGCAGCTATCAGAACTCTAGAGTGGTACTACATCGTCGGCCCTTTGTTTGCAGTGGTGTTAGCAGCATTAATCGTTTGGTACCTTTGCAAACGACGACTGACAGGTACACACCTATAATCTTAAGTTAAATTGTCTTACATATTTCTATGTAGGTATTTGTGATCCCTTAGAGTAGCATAGGTGATGTAGTACATTTCAAGGGTTATTCTCTGTGTTTTAAGTAATAGTAGTAGTAGTAGTAGTAGTAGTAGTAGTAGTAGTAGTAGTAGTAGTAGTAGTAGTAGTAGTAGTAGTAGCAGTAGTAGCAGTAGTAGTAGTAGTAGTAGTAGTAGTAGTAGTAGTAGTAGTAGTAGTAGTAGTAGTAGTAGTTTAATGACACTTCTGGCAGTTAAAAACTACTAAACAGTGCAATTTACAAAATTAAAGGTCATCGCTAATTATAACTCCTAAAAGCTTATACCTTGTTACTCGCTCTACTTGGTTTCTAACACTGATACGTCGTATTGCGGTGATCAAATTCTTCATAAACTTTACGTACATTTCTTTAAACTTTTTAGGATTTAGTTTCATTTTCTGTTCCATACAATAATCATGGATTTCTCTGACAACTACATCTAGCGTACTAATGTGGTTTCTGGAATAATCTCGAATGCAGTAGTGTCATCGACATACTTAGTAGTACTTAGTAGTAGTAGTGGTGGTGGTGGTGGTAGTAGTAGTAGTAATGGTAGTGTTAGTGGTAGTGTTAGTGTTAGTGGTATTGGTATTGGTAGTGGTCGTGGTAGTGGTAGTGGTAGTGGTAGTGGTAGTGGTAGTGGTAGTGGTAGTGGTAGTAGTAGGGATAGGGTAGGGGTAGGGGTAGGGGTAGTGGTAGTGGTAGTAGTAGTAGTAGGGATAGGGTAGGGGTAATGGTAGTGGTAGTAGGATTTAACGCGAATTAAAAGAATACACATGACAATTATTAGCCCTCCTCTTCAGCATAAAGTAATGTTTACTTGGTCTAATAATGTTATTCTTTAGAGAACGTGGTCTATTCTTCCGCAACAACTATATATTTCCTTATTTTTTCTTCACATAATGTTTCCGCCCTTGTATGAGCAGCGACAGCGAGGTAAGTCAATTATAATATTTTGGTCAATCCATTTGTAATACATTTTTAAAGAAATAGACACCTTTGTTCAGTTATTCTTGTTTGATATACTACTTGGCATTTGTTCAAGGAAGTGAACGTTAACGGTCATACTAGAATCTCCACTGACCTCGAAAATTGACCGTTAAAGATTCGTCCAGTGCGACAAATATTACTGAATGAAACTTAAAAACAAGAAAAAATTAATGCTTCAAAAATTAGGTTGAAGACAAGCATTTACTCATTCCACAAAATTAAATAGATTCTCTTCTACCAATGTCGTGTACCGCTCCTTCTATTGCCTCTGTTTGTGTAGAAGGACGATTTTACAACCAATTAGATTTTCTTTTTTTTTCGTTTTCTACGTTGTAAGCAATTTATCCTATGAGATAATATATTTCTTTATTTTTATCACTTTTTATACACAACTTATTTTTAACCCAGTACTCCACAATACAACCCTACTTTGCAATATACTAAACTGCACTTTAACGCACTACACGTTAGAGAGCTTAAGCGCGAGGCGTTTTTTTTCTTAACACGGATGTTGACTGGAAGTGATTTTCCAAAAAAATTGACGTCACACGTCACAGATATCAAGTCGCAAACGTCAAAGCTGGTTATTTCCTGTTCGTGGTGAAATGCGAAACGCGGAAAAGTAAGTTCATTTGATGTGCAATAACTCGATTAATTTATTGATTTTTATTATTTTCCTGCGCATACACTGGATAATCAACTTTCAATTTCCTTTTATTTACCAAAGAAATTTGCCTTAATTCAGTTCTCCACTCATGATGATGAAAAGAGCACTGCGAACACTGGTACTCAAAGCCTTCAAAACAAAAAAAAATAGTAAGTACTAGTCCTTTTAAAAGATCTTTGTTTTCCTTGAGAAGTCGTTCTTTGTATGTGCTTGTGTTTTTTTTTTCTCTGTGGTCTTAAATTTCAATGCACTAGCAACATGTGGCAATGCTAAGGCAACGATTTCAGAGAGACCATGTTGAAACTTTTAAAGTTCAATGACCATCAAGTTTAATTTCTTTCTCTGTAACCCTTCTTTGTTCAATAAGCGTTCTTTACAGAACAGTGGCAATGGATTGGGCGAATCAGCAAACAATGGAAGATCCTAAGCGAGAGAGGTGAACCTTGCCCTTACCAGGACAATTTTTACAAATGCTGCTTTATAGACACCCTGAAAAATTCAGGTGGCTCCAACGGGACTCGAACGCATGACCTCTACGATGCCGGTGCAATGCTCTACCAAGTGAGCAATGAATCCACACAGTTGGGTGCAGGTCAATTTTCTGCGCGCTCATTTGTTTCCTTGAAGGACTAGATGAATGTAATGAATTGAATGTATATTTGAAGTGTCGATTATAGTAGACGAATGAGAGAATTGAATTGTCCATCTAAGTGCGCGGATCATTTCAAATATACATACAATTCATTTCATTCCCTGATATATCATGTTTTTCAAATCTGAGGATAGTATAATTTTCTGAAAATGAAGCGAAGCATAATAGACAGAAATAATTATTTTGCCGGCACGGACAAGATTTTTAATGTTTGTACTCCAGACTGTTCCACGATGCGAATGGATTACACTCAGAAAACACACTCACGTTTTCAGTCCGCCATATTAGCTTTTATTCACTACCCAAAATACACTACAGGCACGGGTTACACAGGCGACCCACAGAACAATCACTAAATCTCTCCCCAATGTGAAACTGAAACAAGGAGTATAATAAAACAAGAGGCTACAAGTAGCCTATACTCGGGACTGCAAAAGTACAGTGGTATATGGTTAATTTAGCACTAAATAAAAGAAAAGAGAGAAGTTTGTCCTTCTCACATCGGCCTTACATTGCGATTCTCATGATGTTCGACTGTGTATGTAGTTAATACCCGGACCCAGATTATCTTCATTACAGGTGTTAACAATGGCCAAAATGGACCAATGGCACATTGTTTTTTACTGATCAATGGGTATTCTTGCTCAGTGTTTGAGAAAGGAAACGCTAACTGAACGGTTTAAGATGAAACGAAATGACTCATGGAAACATCTTTTGCAGAAAAAAATGAAAGAGAAACGAAGGTGAGATGTGAAAACATCTTTCCAAGAGACCAAACTTTCGTGCACTCTTGCTCTTGCTCTTGCTTTAACTTTTAAAGGCATATCTTTTGTCTTTCTAAAAGAAATCTTCATCCAGTGTTAAGATTGAAATAACTCAATGTGACATACTAAATACAAGCAAGTCAAGTCACGGACGTCGGTCTCGACGCAGTTTCTCCTCGGCTACTTGGCAAACGTCTTGTGCTTAAGCTCTCTATTGCATACTCTACGTATGACGCCTCCTTCTGTAAATAGCATTGCAATAACTAACCACCAGGAAGGGAGGATAAGGTTATAGAACACATCTCCATGCCCCATCTATTTTGCGTCATGCTGTGAATGTTATTTGAACTCGTGTCCATGGTCGCACAGCCAATGACAACTAATCAGGTGTCTTCCTCTAAATAGCCACGCATCATGACCACAGGCTAAATTGAGATTGAACAAAAATATCTTTGTCAGAGGCCCATATATGGCGGAGGCGTTCTGTCACTTCATCTTCTCTAGCGCGATTCTCAGACGGTCCAAGTCGCTCGTGTCACGCACTCTTCTCCCTTTCCGGTGTGATGAACTTCATTGAAGGTCATGTTCCTGACGTCATGCTATTACTTTTTTTTTGCACCAATCCGATCCAACTTACCATTTTCTCAAAAGTCAGGAATTTAAGGAATGTAATTTTTTTTTGTAATCAAAATGGCGGAAGTTCTGAGGGGATTTCAGGGTGCTGTTGAGAAAGTGTGCCAAATCTTTGGTGTGGAGAACCTTTTCCCCGAAAAGATGAATGCTCTTACGGCTTTGATTTCAAGATAGGGTTTTATTTTTGTTTTGTTTTTTTTTTTTGCCAACGAGGTTCGGAAAGTCGCTGGTGTTTCAGATGGCTCCCTCAGTCCATGCCAAACTTTCGAAGTTCAATCACGGATTTACAGTCAATCCAATACTTAATGTCATTTCGCCACTCGTAAGCCTAATGGAAGACCAGGAGAATTTTCTTCGGAATCTAAGCATCAAAGCTGGATTTATAGGAGACGATTAATTGGTAAATATCGTTTATTCTTCGCTGGAGTCATTATTCGGAAATGGCTACTGGCGAAATATGTTGTCATCTGACAAAATGTGATAGGAATTGTTGTGGATGAAGCGCATTGTATTATCCATTGGTATGTATTTCGTTTTATCACGATTTAGACCTTACTTGGTTTTCCACGAAATGATAGTATTAAAATGCTGTTTGGAAGCATCCAGAAATGGCCATTTTCCGCCTTCATTGGCCAATCCTATATTGAACGTATTGAAAATGATGAGTTGGATCGGATTGGCGTCAGGAACATGACCTTAAATGAAGTTCATCAAATGGGAAGGGAGAAGAGTGCGTGACACGTGCGATCCCGACCGTCTGAGAATCACGCTGCATCCTCTACTGCCACAAGAGGAAGTGAAGGAGAGAGAGGGTATAGGGGCGTTGGCCGGGATATGTGAATTTCACAAGACGTATTGTAAGGTCAAAAGTGCGCAATTATTAAGAAGACATCATATGAATTAGGCATTGTAAAATGGCAGCTGAGTTAGTTTCGTATCCTTCACCCAGCAAGCGTTATATTCAGAATAAATTGAAGAATCTATCCCCCACTTCGGGTTCTGGAGAATCATATACCAACCTCCTTGCTTCTGCAACTCTGAACGTCATTTCGGATTATTTTGTCTTTGCTAACGTCGTGACATCTAAAGATAATCTGAAATATAAACTGAAATGAACATATCGCAAGTTCTAGACTTTTCTCTTGCTTACCACTAAGTGGTTTCTGACATTGAAACAACATTATTTGCATCATCCTTGGGAGTGTACCTGCATCAAATAAGCAAACCAGTTACGCCTTTGGAAACTTGCTGTGACAAAACCAACCCACCATTGGAAAATGAGAGAACTAACACTCAAATTTTCTGGATTAAAGCTTACGAGGTGCCCAGGAAGAACATGTAGAAGAAGTAGTGAATGTTGAAGTGGACGCATGGGAAATACCAAGTGGCCGGATTACATTTGAGGAGGTCATTGGTTCAGGAGCATTTGGAACAGTATGGAGAGCAACTTTGTATCGTGAAAAGGGTAAACCAGGCATACGTTTTGTTGCAGCAAAGTGCTTTTCTCGTAAGTACGATTCGGCTTTGTTAATTTATAGTTTCCATCGGATACCTGTTAGTTGAAGAGGACAGGCAAATTTTCCATTGCTATATCATAAGTGCTTTAATGAACTACCAGTCACGTAGAAGCTTACCAAACTTCATTCAACATGAACGATAAAAATATGTCATAACTTATAACTATCTTTGATAAAATGTGCACCAAAAGTCATGAAGTCTCAATCATCCTTATCTTAACCTGTAGACGAATGCGGTGATTACCAAAATAGATCGTCTTCTCCTAATGGGTTTCCTTATCCTTTTCTCCTGTTCGATTCGTATTAATTGCACGTGTATAAAGATATTTTGTTATTTAACTTTTATTTTAAGCTTCCATATTGACGCCTTGCCTCAAATTCACCAGATTTTTAACCTCGTTGCACATTTTAGTTAGGGAATAAATTAAGTTCCTTACAAAATTCATAAATAAATAATGTTTTTGTTTTATATAATTTATAAAGCCTACTTTCCCCTGATAAATAGGAAGTTTGAAACGACCAAGCGTGAAAGAAATATATCACATACGATATAATATGGTGAAGTACACCTAACTGGTTGACAGAGTGTAGATTTGAATCCATCAAACATATGCGATTCCGGAGCCCTAACCACTGGAGCCCCAAGCGCTAGAGCCTTAAATACTGAATCAGAAGCAGGCGTAGCTCAACTGACTTGTGCGTGCCTTTGTTAGCCAAAGGTCACAAGTTCGTTTCTCAGTGACTTCACTATCTTTATGTTTCGACCTTCCTTTGATTTGTGTAGCTCAGTGTAGCTCCAATTATATGTAAAATGGAGCACTGATAGAGGGAAGGGGTTAAGGGGCACACCGTCGGCGTCCATTGATATACTAGCCTCGTAGCCGAAGGAACTACCGGCATTAAATTAAACAAATGGACTTACTTTTATCACAATTCCTTATGATGTAAAGAAAATTAGACAAAGACATGTCTGGGGAAAACAATTGGGTTCATAACAGTTCAAGACCAAGGAGGTGTCCAATCTTATTGTACCCTGGTGTCATTTATTGTAGCCACATCTGGAGAGGAAGGAAAAACCGCTCTGATGAGAGAAATTGGGTTGGGCAAAGTAATTGGAGACAGCCCTCAGCCGAATATTGTTCGATTCATTGGGTGTGTCACCACCGAAAGTAAGGATCTTATTCAAACTCCTAAATAAAAACAGCTGTGAGAAATTTACACCAGTAGTAAATGACTGCTAGTGAAACCTTATCAACCGATGATATTCAGGGATAATTTAACTCCATTTAAGGAAATTATTTGAGTAATTCTAGCCCATTTTGCCGCGTTACACGCGTAACGAAATAATGGGCCTTTTCACCACATTTCCCAAGAACAATTAACGGAAGGTACGTTTTCTATTGGGAGGGGGGGGGGGGAGGGGCCGGGGATTCGGAGCGGAGGGTCCTTTGCAATTTTTTTTTTACAAATCAGGGAGGGTCAGACCTGTTTTATTCTCAACCGGGAGAGGGTCACAGTTTTATTTTTGACAAGGAGAAGATTACTCCATGTCGCCTCTAATTTGGATATACAAGCAAAGCTACAATTCAAGATTAATCTAAATTATTTACAGGTGTCGAAAAATTTATTTATTAAAAAAACTATCTTCTCTCAACTAACAAAATTGTCTCTCTCGACCCGTGCCCGCTTTCGCCCATAATTTGATGTTTGCGCGCGCGGTTCCGGTATAAAATGAGTCTCCGTTGAGGATTTGTCACTTAAGCTACTCGAGTTTGAACCGACAACTCGATCTACTACATTACTTTGCGAGTAAGTTTCGACTTCGGAAAGTGATGAGGTCACTTGTTGCCTCACATTTCTTAGCGGGGGCTGCCAAGGTTGTTGACGCTTCATCGAATTGGACAGCAAGCTGTCAATGTGCGCTTTGATCATTGCGACCTTTTCAGCTTTCTTCCCTTTGAAGGTGATCTTGTGTTGGGAAAAGTACGAGGATAGCTCGTCCACCCTACAGGACGACAGCTTATCAGAATTTTACAGTCGATGTGCCATCAACAGAGTCAGAGGAGTAGAGGACATTCTTTTTAGAATGGCAAGTCGGCAAACAGCCACAATAGTCAAACGTTGCTTCATCTGACCTCATGAAATCCTCGCATTCAACACAAGCACATTTCCGTCTTTCTATTCCCCGTACATCCTTGCCCATTTTCAAGTTTTCACCATACAATCACACGCCACGCAATTACCTACTTTGTGCGCAGATGAACGCAGTTATGTGAGTAACACTTCCAAATTGTTAATTTCACATCCGGTTATTTTGGTCTTGGATAGGTTGAAGGATGGAGATGTTTTTGTTTGGGTATTTCTGAAGGGTCATGCAGGAATCCATTTCAGGAAATGGGAGGGCCGCAACTTTTTTCGCAAAAAAAAAAAAAAAAACTAAAATATCCTGGCCCATCCTCCCCTCTTCCCACCCCACCCAATAAAAAGAAAAAGTACCTTCCCTTAAACCCTTTTAACGTCAAGTTCAATTCCACCAATTGCATAGCATAAGGCCAAGAAACAGAAAAACGATTTTAAAAAAGAGCATAAATGATCAAAGCAATGACATCGAATAATGACAAAATATATTACCTATGTTTTTTAATCTGAAATGCAAAGCATTGAAGCTGAGAATTTTAATAAAAATTTAAATGGTTGGCTATATGAAACGGTCATGTGCCTGATTTCACACCTCTGAAGAGAGCCCATATATATATAATTTATATAATTTCTATAATATTTTGTTTTTAATGGGAAAAACTGCCTCAGACTACAAAGACCACCAGGGAGAGATATTTTTTTTGCATGAGTATTTTATATATTACAACTTTAAAAATATATTATAAATTTTTCATCATCCCTTAACCACTATACTTCGCTTTGTAAGTTTTGTCATATTAAAAATCTGGTTCTTAGTACTTTTTAATCATTGCAGAAAGTTCTTCAGACAGTTCTTTCCGCCTTACCGAGAAATAATACAAATATGAGGAAATTATGAGTAACGTTGATTAATGTTTTCTTTTTTTTAATTCTTGTCTTTATTTTCTCATTTTTACATTCATTTTTGGTTAACGTGGGGAATGTGTAGTTATTCGCCCGTTTCTTCATTCTCACTCTCTCTGCTCATTCAAGGTGAGCCGCTTATGTGCGATGCCGACAAAGATGGTTGGCCAAACTGTGATCTTCTAACACAATGCCACACAAATACTGTTTTATTGTTTACTTCTTAAAGGCATCTAAAAGTAATAATAATAGAGCTCATATCCACCTTTCCAAGAACCTAACAGTTTGAATGCAGAATTATAAAAGTTGTTCAAACTCTCTGTAACCTTCACAGTACACCCAATTTTGATCATGGAGTACTTACCCTATGGGGATCTGCTGGGGTACCTGAGAAAAAGCCGTGGAATTTTCGACAAATATTATCGCGGAAAACTAGAAGTAGCGCAACTGGGGACGTATGACCTTTTGTCATTTTCAAACCAGATTGCTACTGGAATGGTGTTCCTGGCATCTAGATGGGTATGTGGCACAAAACAAGCATGTCGTAAGATATGGTATTATTGTTGCTTATTGTAATCTTGCACAGATTAATATTGTATCTACGAAATGTATCATGCGATATGCTTACTGCTTATAGTGTTTGACATTATGGAGACGAAAATGTGTGATCATTTTGCTATGATATTCTTATATCGAAAAGAAATGGATTGGTGTAGGTGACACTTACTAGCGCTCCCTTGACACACTGGGTTTTCTTTATTGAGATGACGCTGGAAGACTGTGCACCGATCCGTGCCTTGATATTACATAGTGTGATCTGCTGCCACCGTGGTTGTCATGATAACACAACAGTAATCAGTAATCGGGGAAAATTGGCTATAGTTCGAACAGACCACGTTATTACAGAACATATCCTGGACGCGAGCATGACTAACCTTGATCAATTGCTTTTTGTAGATTATTCACCGTGATCTTGCAGCACGCAATGTACTTCTTGATCAAAACCGTGTGTGCAAAGTCACTGATTTTGGGTTATGTTACCAGAACTTTAAATATGGACATGGCAATGCCAAAAAGGTTGGTTACATAATTGATGGGTTCCCCTTCACATTGTTCCCTGTATATTTCTTTGACGTTCTGTTTTAAACATGAAAATGCAATGCTTAACAGGAGGCAGTGTGGCCCAGTCGTTAGGGCACTTGCCTTGAGATCCCGGGTTCAAGACCAGCTCTGATCACTCGCTGAGGTTGTTCCTTCTAGTCCCTGGTTTAACTTTCCAGCTGCACTTGTAAATAGCCAACTGGTTTGCCTCCGGCCAACTGGGATTTTTGACAGTTGTTGTTGTTCTGTTCTGTCGTTTCGTTGTGTTTCATTGACCCTGAAAAGCCCCTATGGAAAGCGGTCAATGAAGTATGTATTGTATTGTATTGTATTGTTGTAATGCTGTTGTCTCCCTAGGGCTGTATGCCAATAAAGTGGACGGCACCTGAGATACTCTTTGGAGATGCTGCAAATCTGTCAAGCAAGAGTGATGTGTATGTGCTGTTTACGATAGGATTTCCAAAATTTTGAAGTATTTAGTGCCTAAGACATAATTGTATTAGGTCAGGATATGCAATAATGTTAGTGCCTAAGAGGAAAGCGATTCTTTTCAACCCGTAAACATGAAAAGTTAGTCCCATTGGTTTCTGTATACAAAGTCAATTCGATTGATACTATATTTGAGTAAAGAAAAGGAACTTTATTTAAGTGTGTAGTCGTGCGAATTCTCGGGCCGGAGCACAAATTCGGGACATGCACTATTAACTGAAATCAACAATCAACGCAAATCAAGTCAAATGTTGGTTATTGAGGGGAGCTGGGGAAAACCCAAGTACCCGGAGAAAAACCTCTCGGTGCATAGCATAGAACCAACAAACTCAACCCACACATGATGCCGAGTCTAGGAATCCCTGCACCATGCATCCCTGCAACCCAGTCTTCAATAAGACGTGGGTGTGTGTGTTTGTGTTTCTGTCTTACAGGTGGTCCTTTGGAGTCGTTCTCTATGAGCTTTTCACAATTGGTGGGTATCCATGAAATTGATTTTAAGCTAAAAGGTTTTAATTAAGCGGGAAATCATAGGGTTGTGTGACTTCGATTGTTATCTCTCCTAGCTACAAGCCGCGGTATATTTGGTTCTGTTTATGTGTTTGATGGCCGGTTTTGGTTTGTTCTAAACCCTCGCTACCTAAAATTGTTATTTAAGGTGAATTTACACGGAAATTTTCTCATCTACTGAATTTCCTTTTTTTTTTTTTTTTTTTTTTTTTATCACTTTGCTATTTAACGAGTTACTGCTTAATTCTCACGTTTTTATTTGTTTATGTGATTAGTACTACGAATCCTCTTTAAACGCCTTCAGGCGCCAGCTTCCATTAAGCCTTCACCCTTTCACTCCTGTGGGGTTACCCATTGACGAGTAAAATCGTCTGGGGTAGACAGAGTAAAATCTATAAGTCTTAGTGGCCCTTAAAGGAGTGAAAGGGTTAATGGCGGATAGTTTTTGAGTGAACCTAGCTGTTGTTAACCCTTTCACTCCTGTGGGGTTCCTTACAGGAGTGAAAGGGATAAATTGTATTTAATTTCAACAAAAATCGTAACAAAACATTTGGTAATCAATAGGGGGCATTCCATACCCTGGTTGGTCTGAGGGCAAGACAATGATGGAGTTGAAAAGAGGATATCGCATGCCGAAGCCCCAACACATCGCCAACAACCTGTGAGTTTTTTTCCACATTTTAAGAATAAGTAAACTTTTTTTATTGTAGTGCACTCCAGACAATATGTCTTATTTGAAGGAACGAATTCAAGGCAAACGTCATAACAAAGAAGTGAACAAATGATCGTAGACTAGAACAATTACTCCAACTGATGTGGTTGGACACTTCCCAGCAACTACATAATGAAGAATTTGGTCACACAGAATAGCGACTGTTTCACAATGAGTTATCCTCTGATTTTATTAAGGAAATATAAAGTATTCTTAAAGTTTCAACCTTTGATACGTCGTTGCTAGCTTTCTGATTAGTTCACTCAATCTCGGTTATCAACTAATATAACGTATGCAGTAGCGGGTAGAGGATTTTTCGTAGAAGGGGGTGCGCCCCTAAGAAGTGATTGAACCCACGAGTTTCTTTTTTTGCAAAATACTACTCATCAGGCCACAGGTCACGTCGGAGGGGGGAGGGGCACCCCTTACACCCCTCCTCTAGATCCGCCCCCCGTATGACGTAATGTGGAAACTGATTGTGTCAAGTGCTGCCAAGCTGGACACTGATTGGTCTTAGTTTGCAAGAGTCCAAGCGTTCAGAATGATAATTTAATAACAGTCCCGCTTGTTGGACATGAAACTGGTTAAAGCTAACTCGGCGCTTCGCGCCTAATTGGCTATTTACCATCTCATATCCAACGTGCGCTCATGAAACATTTGTTAATTTTTTTTTAATAACCAAATATTTTGCAGTCGTCCTACGGTTTTATGCAATTAGTATTTTTAGATTTTTTTTTAGGTTTGTTTTTACTTATTTATTTCTAATTGAAAAAAAGAAGAAAAAGAAGAAGAAAGCAAGGTGACACACCCTAATACCAACCTGGTGTGGCTAATACCTGGAATGCAAATTTAGTTACTTTTTTTTTAAAATCATTTTCTTGTTTTCTTTTTACAATTTAATTTGAGTTTTTGTTTAATAAATAAATACAAACTGTTTTGTTAAATGTTGGAAGATGTTGGCAACAGCAGAACGTGTACGTCGTTCAATTTACATTTTTTGCTTTAAGGTTTAGTTACTATTCACAACAAATTCCATTTATATTTTCTCAAAGAAACAAGTCACAGAAAAATTTCTTTCAAGAACCTCTTTTATCTGTAGAAGCACTAACTACCCCTTATGTGAAGTCTGAGATAACGAGACACTTCCCTCTGTCATGTTTAGTTGTTAATGCTATACTTTATCGGAGTGCTTCATCTTTCAATGTGTTTCCAAATCGGCATCAAAATGCCCGCTTGAGAGCAATGTGTATCATATACATAAAAATGTATATGTATCGCAAGACCTTAAAAGTAGAATCAATGCATTTTGCAGAAAAAAGGAGCAAATTCCATTTTGATCATCCATCGTCCTAATGGAGACACTGGGTAACAATTAAATGCCATCTCTTTGATTAAATTATTATTATTTTTATTGTTTAATCATCAGGTATAACTTGATGGAGATGTGCTGGGAAGAGGTCCCCATACTCCGCCCTGATTTCGTAAACATTTCCAAGAGGTTGCGCTCGTTCATCGAAGGACAGGTCAGTAACAAGACGTTTTCAAGATGTTAATTTTTCTTTCGCTTCATTCCCCATGCATTAAGACTGATATTGTTGGCAAGGCGTTGCTTTGGGCAAGCTCTGTTTGCTGGGACACGGATAACCCTAACCCTAACCACATATTTTGGCCAAATCCTGTTGGGCTAGGCCGTTTATTTAAAATCAGCATTTTAACCTAAGAAATACCCAAATATGGAAAACATGATCCCATCAAAGGTGAGGGCACACCCGCCTTCCACAAGAAACTAAGAAAAGGGAGGGGAAGGAGAGGGAAAGCGATCCTGACTCTCTTGAACTCGTTAGTGAAAGAGGCTCTACGCAGCTTTTGCACAGGAGAAGATCTAGAGAAATTTCCGGATGACAGGAATGCCTCACCTGCATCACTGGAAATAACTAGGCATGTCACACTCCGCATAAATCCATTTATTTTTCTCTGGGCAATAATCTCCTTTTTTAAAATGTACAATTTTAGCGATTATTATAATAATAAGGTTGCAACGGGTTCTGGGAGATAATAAATGAAGAGAACCTTGGTTGGATTTTTTTTCAGAATGGGAAAACATGGTTTCTTGTTTTTTGTTTTTTGTTTTTGTTTTTTTTTTTCATTAATGGTAAGAAGGGAAACTCAGTGATATCAGCCCATTTTCTAAAGCTAGAACTGAGAAATGAAGTTGCCTTATTGGGAAGTTGTTGCTGTACAGGTGAAATGGTGTAATAAAATTGGTTGATTGCCACATAAAGTTTAACTCAAATTAGAATGCTACCATTTCTTTAGGGCTACCTACTTTGACACGTTTTCAAAATTCTACAAAATGTATTCATTCTCAGTGGCGTTATATGTCGTTTCTTTTTTACCTAATAGTATTCACACTAAATCGTTCGAAAACTATGTACACAACTGTATTCAATATCCTATCCATGTCATCATTTTGCTCTTCGAATACCTGTGTGTTTAATTCTTTACGAGAAACGCGTGAAGTTTAAAGTGGTTTATCGTGGGAGTTTTCGGGTTTTTTTGCAATTGGTGTGGGTGATGGGCATAAAGGCGTTTCTACGATGAATTTCAGTTTTGCCGGTTACACTTTATTTCAAGCAATAAAAATTAAAGAAAACGAAGAAAAAAAAATAAAATCATGGTCAAAAGTGTTGCGAAGGTAGCTTCATTTTACAGATAACACCCCCCCCCCCCCCCCCCCCCCCTCCCCCTTATCAATGTTGGATTTTCCATGGGAAAAATGGAGACTTTTCTTGCCTGAAGAACTCCAACATTGAATGTGGGGGAGGGGGGCCACAAGAGCATGGTATTTCCCAAATACTTCAGCCAATAGTTAGAATAATCGAATTAGGTGTGAACAACGTTAACTTTGACCACGATTGTCTGAAAAAAGGTCGAAGCGCAATAAATGCGGTTTTATACACGTGGTCTCATTCCTTTAACAGAAACTCGAAAAAGTGGTAACATATTCGCATTTCGATATGTTTAGTACAATTCATTGCTGAAATCAGGCTCAAATAACTTCTTCATATTTTCTTTTTTTTTTATCTCGCAAATAATAACGTGGGATGTTTACGAAATGAATAAGGATAATTTCCGGCGAGCCGTACCATATATCTATTTGCTGTGATTAGATATGCAATATTTGCCATAAATACGTGATAGATTTTGCTAGGATAGGTCGTAAGTAGCGTTTCATACATTGAACCCTGTGTGTAGAAGGTTCAGGTTACAGTCATAGTCAATGGTACAGTTCTCTGCAAAAGTACGCCATATATCCCGAGGAAAATGTCCTTATTTGGTCCGTCTTTGGGTTCAACTAAGCGCTTAGTAATAACAGTAGTAATGCAAACTTGTTTTTCATAGGATTACAGACTGTAAAGTTTCTTTTAAACACTATTTACCAATGTACTCCATCGAACGAATATAAATGAGAACTTGATTACTCAATTAATCTTTAAGTTCCCGCAATAGATGAGAGTACTGTTTAAAATGAAGGAATTTCTTTATTCCAAGGGGCTAATTCAGAATCAGTTACTTCGCAGTATTAAATTCTATCCATAACAAATCAAGTTTTATCGAAACGTACCGCACTTTCCTCTAAAATTCCGATATACTTGGGGAGTACTGTGTGGAGTACTGTATGCCGACACCGTTTTGTATTCATTTATTTACATAAGAAGATAATTAACAAGATGTAACTTTTTACGTTGCGTGACATACAATTGCAACATTTCTTGTTCGTTTGTATTAGTAACGTTTTATACTTTGCTTCTTGTGATGTCAAACTCTATGGAACTTCATACTCACGAAACTCCAAGAATTTAGAGACTTACATATGTAACTTTAAAGTGTTACCAAGAAATCAATACGCACAAATGTGTTCATTATACGTCAATACGTAGCCATTCACTCTTGGTACAGCACCTTAAGGCCATCTAAATATGCATTTACTTAATAAAACGAGAAAAAAAGCATAGTACAACAACAAATTTTCAGCTCAAAACACATTGTTTACATGTCTTGTTGAGGTTTAAATTAGACAAAAAAAAAAAAAAGAAAAAAAAAACATTTTGCTATATAACCATAAGGTCAATTGTCTTCTAAATATTTTGTATATTTTGAAGGAATTGTACCTCTAGATACCAAACTTACGCTGCAATACATTCTTTAATTGGTGAACTTCGCGAAAAAGACCGGGAATTCTACGGAGAAAAGAGTTTCAATGCGCATTGTTGTGGTCCTGAGATACTGTTGTAACGCAATATTGTGTCACGGAAAACCCTTCCTCGGAAAAGCACATGTGGATGTAGCAAATTCCATGTTCTGAGAATGGCGCCCCAAAACAACGACAATAAAGATAATCTCCATCGAACCTTAATTATGGAGAATAACAACTGCATGTGTTATATGCTAACAACTGTTTATAGGTGTTTCAGACAATCATGGACAGAGATGTTGGGATTGTAGCTTCATTTTACAGATAACCCCCCCCCCCCCCCCCTCCTTCCTCCCCCTTATGAATATGGGGAAGAGGGCTACAAGAGCATGGTGTTTCCCAAATTCTTCAGCCAATAGTTAGAATAATCGAATTAGGTGTGAAGTGAACGGATGCCTGCAACTTTCCCAACAACTTCTGACCACGATTGTAATTGCATGATACGAAGCCTTTATATTTCTGTATGTTGCAGTACCTCCCGTTGGTGGACGAATCAAAGTACGATGGAGCAAAATACTCAAGAGTTGAGGACGTGGGTGCAGCAGCTAAAGAAGATGCAAGAGAAATTTGTGGGGCCACAAATGCAATTGCCTCAAGACGAAAGTGGACAAGTCTACAAAAATGAAGAAACAAAATCACTGAATTTTGGTAGATGCGCGCTAGCTGAAGTAGCTGTCATTCAGTAACAGTTTTTAGAGTGAAAGAAAATGTGAAAACCAAACGAAGCTAGTCCTAATTTATATTTAGGTGGATGGAAAAAGGTGTAAACAATCAGGCAGACAATCCTAAAACGCACTTTTGTTCTAATGTCGTAAACTCCAAAAGACAATGGAATTGATCAGTCTCTATCTTATTCCTGATTGACTAAATGAGAAATTAACGAGGCATGACATCAGTGCTAATGCAGAACAAAGCAATATCTTTTTCCTTTAGACATCAGTCAATATTGTTTAGAATACTAAGTAGTACAGCAATTGCTACAATAAATAATTACTTTGCAAAGAAATATATAAGCAAACCCGACAAGGCTTGACAGTCGTTAGGTAGCGATCATACGCACAACGTTTTTCAAGATCATTTTGTAGGCACTAGCAGTACGTAGTTTATTTTGGAGCTAAACTGAAATCCAGTGTGATCATCACCGAGTATTCGGGGTGATTAATGCTGGCTTTTTAATCCTACTACAACAGCGGCAACGAAAAGTGGTAGAAGAATGTCCTGTTAACTATGGAGGAAACTTAAATATACAGTATGCAGGAGAGAAAACATACTACAATGGGCTTAAGATTATACCGAGTCACGTATGTACGTGTGTGGCATAAAAGAGAAGATGCTGGAGTATTAGTAGGCGGTATCGGGGTGTATGAACACTCGTTAACTCAGTATTAAGTAATTCCTTAATGGAAGTGGCCTAGCTAAACAGAATCTGTCGTTGGACTTCTTCTCTTAATTGGTATATCCAGGAGAGGAATCATACAGCAAGGTGCCTAAGTTTATGTCAAGTCGGGTATGTGTGGCATGAAAGGGAAGATGCTTTAGTATTAGTAGCGTGTTTCAGTGTGTATAAACGCTCGTTAACTCAGTAAGTCCTTGCTTAATAGTGGCTTAGCTAAACATCATCCGTCATTTGCTTTCTCCTCTTAACTGAGGGGGAAGCAATATATATCTAGGACAGGAATCATACAGCAAGGAGGTTAATTATAGCTGAGATCATATCAATTCACATATGTGTGGCACGAAAGGAAAGATGCTGGAGTATTAGTAGGCTATATCAGGGTAAACACTCGTTAACTCAGTAAGTCCTTACTTAATAGTGGCCTAGCTAAACAGAATCCGTCCTTTGGCTTCTCCTCTTTACTGAGGGGAAAACAAAATATATCCAAGAGAGGAATCACACAGCAAGGGGCCTAAGTTTACATCAAGTCACGTGTGTATAAACACTCGTTAAGTCAGTAAGTCCTTGGTTTATTTTGGCCGAGCTAAACATAATCCATCATTTGGCTTCTCCTCTTAATTGAGGGGGAAACAAAATACATGTAGGAGAAAAATCCTTATCTTTAGAAAGGAAGATCGCAAGCTCTTTTCATGTTTTGTCAAACATACTATAGATGTAAAACAAGAGATGTCATTATTGCACTTTAAAGTGCTTTGCTATTAACCTTAAGAGTTTTGAGATGTTAATCTCCGCTCACTTGCTTGGAACGGAACCGCCATTTCAGCTTTGGCTTGCTCACGGCTTTCAAAATGATTTTCGACGATGCGAGCAACGTTCTTTCGTTCTAAAGTTACCTACATATAATTCCAAAAATAAAAGAACAAAAGGAAATTCCAAAAAAAAAAAAAAATATATATATATATAAATATAATAGTTGCAGCGGATAAACAAATTATTGTAACAGTGTAAACATTTCTTAGAGTCAAACAATCAAATTAAAGTAAATTTGGTAAACAAAACGGTCTTGTGCTGTCTTGTGTGTAAATGAAACTGCACTATGAAATGAATGTATATGCGAAGTGCGAGATATAGACAAAAAAAGGGAAAAGTGACCCGGTCACTTATCTGAACAATTTAAGCAATAGATCATTTTACAGTTCCTTAATAATTCTAGGACTTTGAATGAAACCGAGGCTGGAGTTGACCTCGCTTGTCCCCATTATTTTTCTTATGTAAAAAAATTTAAATTTCGTGGCTGGTATGACGCGGCGTTTCGTCACGGCCCTGATAAGTCTCTGGGCCGAGACGAAACGCCGCGTCATACCAGCCACGAAATTTAAATTCTTCACAAGTACTTGACAATTTTTTATTGCATATAACTCGTGAACTTTGCGGTTGGGAATCCTTCTGTGATAGAAGGCCAGACTGCTAACATCTTGACTTCGCGAACGGGACTTTGAGCGCGATGCTCAACGAGTTTGCTGGAATTCGAAAAGTATCTGATGAGTCTCTTGGCCGAGACGAAACGCCGCGTCATACCAGCCACGAAATTTAAATTCTTCACAAGTACTTGACAATTTTTTATTGCGTAAAAAAAATGTTGTTTTAATGCTGAGGAATTTCTATTTACATAACAAAAGTAGTGAGGTTTGTATCAAAGCAATGTCAACTCCAGCCTCGCTTTTATTCAAAGGCCTGGTAACAGAGTACAGAACTGCAAATTTGATGAAAGGGATTCCAACCCAAGACGTCTGAGAAAAAAAATGAGACTAAATCCTAAAAAGTTTAAAGAAATGTACGTAAAGTTTATGAAGAATTTGATTACCGCAATATGACGTATCAGTGTTGGAAACCAAGTAGAGCGAGTAAAAAGGTATAAGCTTTTAGGAGTTATAATTAGCGATGACCTTTAATTTTGTAAATTGCACTGTTTAGTAGTTTTTAACTGCCAGAAGTGTCATTAAACTACTACTGCTACGACGACGACGACGACGACGACGACAATGACGACGATGACGACGACGACGATGACGACGACGATGACGACGATGACGACGATGACGACGACGACGACTACTACTACTACTACTACGACGACGACGACGACGACTACTACTACGACTACTACATATGCAACACTGAAATCAAATTGCATTTTTTTTATGGATTTAGCAAACATTGAAGGCATCGCACGCCTTGAATCCATCACAGTGTTTACAGAACTCGCATCTCAGTTGTCTGGCAATAGACAATAGGCAATAAGATAGTACGCGCACTCTCATTGGTCAAAAGCTGTGTTTAGATGACAGTATGTGAACACGGCTGTGACATCTCACGAATGTTGATTGATAATGTATTGCCAGATGAACACTTTGATTGGTTGGTAGGAAATATGAGCGTATGTCAAGAACATCTGTTTCAATCAAAAAGAGAAAAAAACAGCATTTTCCTTCATTTGTTGAATCATCTTTGAGAAATATTTATAAAAGCAATAGAAAACGTTTTTCCTGTGTTTGCATAGCCTGATATAAACACTCGAGGGGTTGGGAGAATTCGAGACGGTTATGCCAAAACTGTCTCGAATCCTCCCAATCCCTCGAGTGTTTGTATCAGGCTATGCAAAGACAGGAAAAACGTTTTCTATTGCTTAAGTAGTTAACTCTGCAAAGGTAAAAAAAAAAAATGGAAATGTGACAGTGAAGAATTATTTGAATGAAAGCTTTTGTCTCTTTTGTGCTTCATTATTTATGGTCAAGGTTCTTTCGAAAAGCATTTGATGTGACACGGATTGTGTTTTGCCTCAAAAGCAAATATTTTGTTTGTTTCAATAAAGAGATTTCCAGCCTTTGAAAATTTTACATGTTGTGTAATTTTCCAGCCTAAGAAATTTGCATACATAGGTTGAAATGTGATACGGGAGGATTTTTGTGGTAGTGCACTGCGTTGTAAGCAGCGCGTGCATAAGTCACAAAAATAAACAGGTCTGTTGGAAGCGTGCTTGAGTGTCAACAAAATGAACCCTAAAATCAGCAACAAATTGTGACGTTGATGAATAATAAAGTAGTTGCTACTTCCAAAACGATGGAATTACCTGGTGATAAATAATCTCTTCTTGGAGGGTATATTTTTGACTTTTCAGAAACAATGGTCAACTTCAAGAGTTGGGTGTTTGTAATCTTTGTGTTGTATTGGCACATTTCTTGTCAAACTCTATAACACTTGAAAGAAAAGAAAAAATAACAGGAACAAAAACCCGGTATCTTGCCATCATTTGACACAGATGCTTCATTGTTTCGCGAGTAAACACGCCATAGTAACTTGATCGCGGCGCCCGCTGAATTCGATGTCACCTACGATTTCGCAATTCACTTGTGCAGCCAAAAGTACAATAACAAAATTGAACTGAACAAAAATCTCCCAAAATGTTTTTTCTCTGATGGTAACTTTTTATAGTCGCGGTTCAGAATTGTTTTCATGTCGTAAATTTTATTGCTGATGGCAAAATATTTTATTCTCGATTGACCCCACAACGGTGGCTCAATTGGTTGAGCACCGGGCCGCCATGCGGGAGGTCGTGAGTTCGACTCCGGCCGGATCAACACTCAGGGTCCTTAAATAACTCAGGAGAAAGTGCTGCCTTTGTAATTACATCTGCAAATAGTTAGACTTTCAAGTCTTCTCGGATAAGGATTATAAACTGTAGGCCCCGTCTCACAAATGTGAGTATATAGGTGGGTGGGCATAGCAGGTGCATATCAGCCGAGTAGCTAGTAGCTGCCAAAACTTCAACATGCTCAAACAACTACTGTGACTACTGTAACTGCAAATGAGTTTTGCCCTACTGCACCAAGGACCGATAATCCCTCAATGACCTTTTTTCACTGGAGAAAACATTTTATGACCTGAGCGGGATTTCAACTCAGATCCCCCTGATAACCGGTTGGGTGTGATCACTACTACACCATCGGAGCAACCATGCTGGCTACATGGCCAATCTGGATGGCGAATGGGAATTTTTACGTGGTCATCCCGGGCCAATGCTTTTCTCCAACTAGATGACAATGGATGTCATTCAGGGGTTGTCCGTCCTTGGTCCCTTCAAATTTCATTGATTAACGACTGTGAATCTTGGATCCTCCTGGGGGCAAAGATGCGCTGTTGGCTCGAGAGACACTCGTTACTTGTAGGTGACAGAAATCAACGCCTTGCTACAGGAATTTTCAAAACATTCAGCCTCAATTGGTCTATCCAAGAGTGCTCTAAGGGCGGTCTCCCTAGAATACAGCCAAACAAGTACTTCACTTGAAAACAATGTACGAGTGTAGTGTTTCAAGTGTAAACGATTAACAAATAGACCCTTCTCCAAAATGGCGGCAACGTATTTGAATGACTTAAAATTGAACTGAATGAGAAACAGATACCAGAAATAGAAAGAGCGTCTTTACTTTAGTAACCCTACAATGTTTCAGCGTATTAAGCGTTATATCAGCTGAGAAAATATAAGTTGAAATTTGACAAATTTACAGATGTTTCTATGACTCGGGGTATGGCGTTGAATGGGGGTATACGCCATACCCCCAATCATATATACAAACGTCTGTTAATGTTTCATTTTTCAAGTTACATTTTCATCTGATATTACACCTGATATGCCGAAACTTTTACTGTGTACAATCAACTTAGGAATCGTTACTATTTTGCATGGCGGCTGGGATGGTAGGTCAAGGGTGGGGGAGGACTGCACAGGATGTTTTTGATTAGAGCGAGTGTCATAAAACCAAAACCAAAATAATTACTTTGGCCAACTAAAAGGGAAGGAAACAATTGAGTAAACAATCCAAACTTGAAGAATCTACACGTAGACGACAAAAAGCGCGGGAAAATGTGAACGCACAAGCCAAGATTAATTAAGGTTTCACTTCTGATTGTTTGAAAAAATGGCGCGAGAACTTTGAACCAATCAATGAGTGAGGTAATTCAAACCAATGCATTTCGCTAATTACCTTCGGCACTCAATTGAAAACCACTCTAATAGTTTTTCTTCAGTTCATTGACAACCATAGTAATTTCTCAAACTCATTAATAATTCATGATCTCAAAAGTTCATTAAAAATGGATAAATTCGTCACGTGCATGACTTTTGAAACTAAATGAAAACCTTAATGAAAACCACACGTGTTTTGGATATCGTATCCAAACCACACGTTGTTTTCATATGATTGCTCATTGGATATCAAGATCTACGCATGGAAAAAAACAGCAAAAAAATTAAACCAAAGAATAGGGTTTTTAAAAACTCGTTTCCCGCTGTTTACAACAGTATTTACATCAAAGGAAAGGAAAGCAAAATTAAAAAAAACCACAACTTGTTTGAGGAGCCATATCAAAACTCGCGCTTCGCGCTCAATCACAGGTTCCAAACACCTCGGAACAATAAAAGCACTCGGCCTTCTGCCTCGTGCTTTCATTTAGTTTCTCGGTGTTTGGAACCTGTGATGAAACACTCGCACTTGTTACATGAATTTGAGAAAAAGAAAAATGTAGTAAAGGATATTGACGGGGAAGCCTGAACTAGAAGCCTGGAGCTTATATGAAGATCCAGGCTCCCCCGATATTACCTTATTATAGGAAATTAACGCTCCATGAAATTAACGCGAATTGTTAAAATTCGCGTTCATTTAAGTCGCGTTAGTTTTGTTGGGCGTTAATTTCTGCGACGTTAATTAAGTGCAGCGTTAATTTCCGCGCTCTTATTTTCCAGTATTTTAAGCTCAATTTTGGAACCTCTCCAGACATTTTTGACACCTAAAAACATTAACTAAAAGCTTTCTTTCTTTCCATTTACCCTCTATTTTTCATCTATCACAAAAGCTAAGGCGAAGGCTTACAATATTTCGAGTTCATTCTTCATCGTTGTCGCTGTCAGAAGTAATGTCAGCTCAGTTTTGTTTAGTTTTGAATTTTTTTGCATCCAGTGTTGAAATAAATTTGTTCCATTTATCACCACCAACTGTGTCTTAATCACGTTAATTCCCTTTATTATGAAATTCTGCCTCCTCTTTCGCGTTATTTTTTTTTTATTCGAAAGTTTTTCTATCGAATTCGCGTTAATTTAAGTCGCGTTGATTTCCAATACCTTAATTTCACGGAGCGTTAATTTCCTATAATAAGGTAGTTAAAGTAGACATTACATTTGGGAAAAGGGGACGCTATATTACACATACATTACAGTATAGACAAGGATACAGGAAAAAAAAAAGAAGAATACAACTTATTTACAAACGAAACTACTGACAAAAGGAGATTGACACAATTTAACTTGAATATTTCAACAAAAGTTCACATTTCTCAACTACCTGAACTAGGGCGTTTCCTGAAATGGTGGCTGTGATTCAATGTTACTAATTTTTCAAGATTTCTCCAAGCTCTTCCAGATCATTGGAATGCATGCGCACCTGCCTCAAACCTACAGTCAAACCGGTGACACCTGTTTGTGTCTTGCCTTCGGACTGAGGAGTGATTCCGATGAAACAGAGCTGGATACTGTCATGGAATCTCTGCATGGCAATGCATGGCTGACTGGCGAAAAGTAGAATGCACTGAATGAATAGATAAATTGCATTGAAACTCGGATTAGACAGAATTCCTCGTTTTTTTGTAATTTCAACGATATGAAAACCTTGTGGCAGCTATCACTTAATATGAACCAGTTTAGCATAACATTCTAGTGACACACCAGGGCCATGGCAATGGGGATTGTAACAGTCAAGTTTCCCCCAAGATAGGGGGAAAGTTCAAAATGTAACACTGTACAGATGTAAAAAAAGATGTGCAAAAAAGTTTCGTTCTGCGCAACATGGACTGTGGTGCTGACGGATGACTGTTTTCAGCTAATTGTTCTTGAATACAGCCGTTATCATTTGGTCAGACTCGAGCGGCATAAAAAGCTATCCTTACCGCATTTCATATTATAACTAAAACAGGGCCGACCAAGAAAGTCATTGTGATCTGGGACATTACTAATGAGTCGTCGGCACTCTATCAGTCACACGTCTAACGTTTTCAGTGACTCCAGCTATGACTTGTGGACTAAAACCCAATGTACAGTTGAGCAATTCAAAACCAGTTAAAAGAACTCGTAAGATAATCTAAGTAATTGCCCCATGGTTTTTTCAGACCAGTCTTTTCCAGTGAAGTTCAAAGGTTCTTCATTTGCTTCCGGCCTTCATTTTCTCTTGAAATAGCAACACGAGTTCCACATATGCATCCACTACCTTCTTAACGTCTTCTTCTGTAACCAGAGTGCTCTCGGCCATTTTTTGAACAACCTTGCTCGCTTTCTCTTCAATTGCTTTCAAATCACTTGTCTTCAGCCAATCCAACAATCCCTTCAATTGAGCTTTGACCGCTTCCACTCCTTCTTGTGCTATTTTCATCTGCTCTTCTTTCAAAAGGCCCATGAACCTCGTAGTGGGGATTGCTAGAGAGGATTCAATTCCTTTCCTAGTATGGTCGAAGAAGACGAGTGCCACTGAAGGAAAATTTTCGTCAAGACAAAGATCCGCAACCTCTTCTTTGACAAATACTTTGAATCCATCTTCATCGAATGGTTTCTTGCCGTTGCTTTTGTCATCATTAAGAAACCACAATTTGCATAGATTCCTCGCAAGAAATGACTGGTAACAATACAAACTAACGTTAATCAGTTTTTCGGTTTTCTCGCGCTCTGGTGAGGTGATTCTCTGTAGACTTGCTAGAACATCCTTACAGTTACCCACAAAAAATGAGTACACAGCCATCAGCAATTCTGTGTGATCTTCCTTTGTGAGCTTCTTGTCTTGCATTCTCAAGAGATCACCCTCTAGATGCAAACCAAGATTTTGAAGGTATGTTTGCGACTAATAAGTCAGTGACTGAAGCCTTCTCAGTATGCCGAACGTCTTTGGCAAAATGCTTTTTCTAACCTCAGCAACGACTTTGGCTGCTTTGTTAAGTTTGGCCGGGTCTTCATACATCAGTAGGTTGCTCTGCGGCATGATGTAATGTGGCAAGTGATGCGCCTTCAGGCACTCTTGGAGGCGGTCCAGCATGAACAGATGACAGTTGCCAGAGTTGTCCTCTTTCCAGAAGTCCTCGCCTTTACTCTCACACTCCCTGAACAACAAGTTCTTCAAATAGTACGTTGAAATCACATCAGGAAAATGGACTTTCTTTAGAATCTTTAGCAAAACCATGATATGCCGCTGGACAGGAGAAACGCTTTCCCCAAGCTTGTTTTCCGCCAGTGAAAACGAGGTTCTCCATTCGGTATCTTCCATGGTCCATACACCTTCCATGCTGCTACCAGCCACAGGCACTGTGGATGTGGCCAGTGTTATTTCAGGGTTTTGACAATAATTAGCTACATTCACAGGGTCACCCAGGCACTTTCCTCTACCAACAGGTGCTAAATGACAACCAGAGTCAAATATTTCCAGGACGAGATCAGATGAAGGCCAACCACTTGAGCGCGGTCTGACCAACCATTCCATTGCCAGCTCTGGCCACGCCATTGGATACTTAAAAAACCCCTGTTTGATCCTCTTCATAATTTGGAAAGCCACCAGACTGAAGTTTACGCACAGGACCATGTAGAGTGAACGACCATTTTCGAACTTCTTCTCCCTCAACGCCGAAGGACTTTTCTGCATGGCCTTCCAAAGGATGACCTCCAGTGGGTAGGAGAAAAGCGTGATGAAGGAAAGATACATTCTTGTACCGAGGACGATGCTCTTTCCATTCATTGGTCAGCCTCAGTTTTGCATACCTGGGGTCGCTTTCTGCATGCTCAACAATGAATATATGGATGCTTTTCTTTTCATCGTTTTCGATAAAAGGCTTGTACTCCGTCATTCCGTCAAAATCAGGCTGCCAATGTTCCTGAATATCAAATGCAGCGATGCGGTCTACATCGCTTTTTCGGAGGATGAACTGAGGGATACAAAATCCCTCTACTTGACGTCCGGCTGCCTTATTGCGTTCACTCGGACGATTTGCCAAGCTGTTGGCTCTCCAGCTTATCCAATCTCCATACACGTATTCCACTGGGAACATGCAGTTGATAAAAGCTGAAAATGGTCGAAGCCATATTTTTGATGCTTCATCATAGCCATGTGTGGGAATCTGTTAGGAAATGCAGAAAACCAAAAATCAATTTTCATAGGGATACCTGGGGTTCGTTCTCAAAAGTACCGAAACTTTAGGGCCACTTTCGGGTGTCACAATTTCCTTTGTATCTCAAGAACGGAAAGGATTTGAGTCGTCAAACTTCACCCTCAGTCATTTTTCTTTTTGTTACCTTGAAAACATGTTAAAAGATCAGCTTTTCAAGACAAGCAGTTGGCATTTTGAACAAATGGTTTTTCGGGCCCGAAACGTTTTCGGGACTTTTGAGAAAGGGGCTCTGGCCTGAATAACTGCAGTTAATGTAACTGTGTTTCCTTTCTCATGCCTTACCACCACGTTGCCAGAAGGAAACTCCTCGTAAGCTAAGCGAGATCAAGAGGTTTGGAGTTCGGGGAAATTATCTGTAGCTTCAACCTAGCTACATCAGAGACTTCGTTGATTTTTAAGGAGAGGGTTCAAAAAACGGATTTGCTACAGGGAATAGGACGGGTACCATGGAAAATATATTAATATGATTGGCTGGTTTTTGGGATAATTGCAAACAATAACAATTTGCAATTCTTCCTCAAACACAGCCAAGCTAAGCAACAGGTTATTGCTACATGTCTCGATGGCTCTTGCGTGTAATTCATCATTGCGACTAAAAGGAACAGTCAATAGGTTCAGCAAAGGTATCAACGGGAAGCAGAAAGATGAAGCTTGAACTAGGATAGGCGTTACAGCGTTCTAATTGGGTTCTAATTGATAAAAATAAACTTGAAAAATTAGTGCAAATTACGCATTTCTATTTATAACGTTAAACACGCTGTTCTGACGAGTAAGCATGGACAAAGTTTGTGTTTCGCAAAGATTTTGCCCATTTCATCCGTCGAAAATTTCCCAAAATGTTTAGGCGAAGTGCAAAGAGTCATCTCAAATGATTTATCCAAGAAAATTGTCCAGTACAGAACTGTTTCAAAAGACGTAGGGTGTTGAATAGTGCAGGTGCAAAATTATTTGCAATACCGGTTCGCATTTGTCATATTAATCCGATTGAGAACGTGTTCAATTTAGTAGAACGCAAGTTCCAGCGCCAAGCGAAACAGAATACCTAGGAGACCTATCAAAAGTTTGCTGAAATAGTGTAATGTACATTTTACGCTATGAGCGGTGACACTATTATTGATAATATACTAGTAGTAGCTATCGCTAAGTGCAAAAGAAACAGTCAATATAATACATAGCTTACAGATTTGTATCAGAGTTCAAAACACCCAACAGCAGTTGTAATTTTTTTATTCGAAAGTACTGCAACTCAGCTTATCTAGTTAACAATAATACAATAATAGAAATTGCAAACTTTGTATCTCCAACAACAATGTAGATGTCAACGTGTTTTGCAATAATATGGAAAGTCAAGTGAAGCTATGATCTTCGCAGTTATGAACGCAATTTTTACAATTGCGTAGAGAAGCCTGCAACAGGACTTCAACGGGGTTTGAACCCGTGACCTCGCGATTCCGGTGCGACGCTCTAACCAATTGAGCTATGAAGCCACTGATGTTGGGAGCTGGTCATTTGTGGGTTCTAATGGTCCCGTGAGGAATGAATCAATGATTAAATGGTATATGAAATGAATCATCACTTGAAATCACTTGATTTCACTTGATTTCATATCCGCAGTTCATATATGATTCATTTCATATACCATTTCATCATTAATATGGAAAGTACTGCTATAATTTTTAAACGGCCATAATTTTAACAGGAATATACAATAATTACTGGGTTGCCGTATTGCAATCCCAGTCGGAAAGTGGGTGGAATTTGTTTTTTTTGTTTTTTTTTGTTTTTTTTTCCGTGTTGGTAAAAGTCTTGACCGCACTCCCCTGCTAAGTGGTGTCTTTGTGCATAGAGCCTTCTGCTCGTATTTTCTTAGGAGAGAGGGGGTAGTGGAAATGCGTAGATTTCTCTTGTGGACACAGTAGAATGATAAACTTAACCCGCAATGGCGTCCAAAGTCATGTAACGTGAATGGCGTTTTAGTGGATCTTTAAACAAAATATACCCTTATGGCGCTCAATAATGGAAAGTCAGTTGGATAAACTAGGCAGGCGGTGAAAACAAATACCTGGAATCGTAAAAGCGATGAGTAATGGCCTTCGACAACAATCTACGCTCGTCTAGCCGAAATCAAAGTGAGCGGTATTTCTAATATTTCGCCAAGAGTGTGCTGTTATGTAGAACACAGAAACCAAATGAAAAATTCTCTGGTATAAAAGCGAGGAGTAATGGACTTTGACAACAATCTTTCGCCCGTCGAGCCGAAATCAAAGTGAGCTGTATTTCCAATATTTTATCACGAGTGTAGTTTTATGTACAACAC
>NC_090875.1:10730560-10780560 GCF_036669935.1 Montipora foliosa | reverse complement strand
TATGCAAGATAACAACAATCTTCGCGCAAGCGTGGAGGAAAAGGCGGCCGATTTGTACCACAAGATGCGCCAGAGACTATCCCACTCTGGAAATGATTTTACGGAAGTAGGAAAGAGGCAGCAATACAGACATTTGACACAAATTCAGTAAGTTAACTTTAATCAAGTGTTTCAACTATTGTTAACCAAAAGGTTACCAAGGGAACACCTTCATACAAATTATGACATGACCTAAGAACATAAGCTACATGCAGTTGTATACTTAGCATCGTATCGAAACTTATGGACTAATGCCTGAGTCCTTGATGCCTCGGGACAAAACTGGACAGAGCCATGAAATCAAGTTAACAGGTAACTATACTTACAAAAGCAGTATATTGTACAAGAAAAATTCACTAGAAGAGCAAGGGATGACCGTGATGTTGTCACTTTCTTGGCAGATGATCCTGACAAAGAAAACGTCCCTATCAGTATACCACTACCTGCCATACAGAATGAAGACCATTCAAAGCAAGGAGAGAGTTGCAAAGGTAGGGAGACCTGTCTATCAAGACCACCCAGTAACATAACATTTAAAAGTTTAGCCACTTGATCGTTAAACATTTCAAAACGGTAATATATAATATCATCATATTGTCATAATTTCTATTCCTTTTCAGAGAAGAAAAAGCATGCGTATGAGAAGTTGCCCTCAGCTGAAAAGGAGAAAATCAGGACAATACTATACATCATGGACAAGTTTTCAATTTCATGAGAGGCTTACCATGAGCTGTCCGAGCAGGACCAGACACTGCTTAGATCCTACTTGGTAGAGGGATGTCAAGCCACCATAGACTCCAGGTGGAACATTAGGAAAACACCAGGGGACCAGCCTGGAGCTGAGTGACCATTTGAAGATCTACTGAAACAACAAATTGAAGAACATGTAAGTAAAACATAATAATTATATTAATAGGTTATGATTACATAGTGTGGTAGTTTTTGGGCACCACAGCTAACAAACTGTCTACTTTTAGCACATAGCTTGGTTAGCAAATTTTTTTTATCTTTTCCATTTTGTTCCAGCTAAGGAAGTCCAACCAACCAGAAGACCAAAGCCCAACAGTAAAAGTGAAATTATCTGGCGATGGTGCAAGAATGTTCCATTCCAGCAATTTATTTGTTTGTTCATTTTCTATCTTGGATGAATGTCAAAATGTACTCTCTAGTGCAGGTGCAGTGCACTTGAGTTAACTATTTCTAAATTTTCTAACTACAAGCCTAACTGCCAACAGTTTGATTCTACTGAAAATGTTGGAAAGTACCAAGACTAGTATAAAGTTAAACCTTTCAACCAACTTGGCCTCTTGTTGTTTTTACAGGCAACCACACTATTGCTGTACTAAAAACGTCTGAAGATTACAACAACATGAGAACTGGTCTGGAAAATGTGACAGAAACTGTCAATAAGCTGATTGATGATGGATTTATTGTAATGAATGGAAAGAAAGTAAAACTGCAGTTCTTCTTGGGGGGTGATTACAAAGTAAGGAGATCTTAGAACTCCTCAACAGAGACAAGCTTAGTGATGATGAAATTAATGAATTACAGGATAAGGTCTGTACAACAAATAAAACTTCAGACAATGGATTGAGTGCTTGGAAAATGGACAAAAAATATATATCATAGAAATATGCTATTACTATACATGGAGACTATTATTTACTGCCCATTTTGATCGGTAGCTAACTTGTAATAAATCATATTTAAAAGAAAACATTTGATTCATTACTCATTGTTATTGTTTGATTTCAACATGCCCAGTCACTTAGGAAGGTTTTCCACTTGCATCTTCAATTGTTTGACTTCAGAGTACAGAAAATCTGTTTTGAAAACAAGAAATTATTGTTTGTTTGACTTCAGAGTACAGCAAATCTGCTTTGAAACAAGAAATTATTGTTTGTTTGACTTCAGAGTACAAGATTTAAGCTTAAGCTAAAATAAGATAGTAGACTTAAGCACAAGATACAAATCAAATTGAATTTAGAAGGCAGAAACTCTTTATAGAAACAAGGAACGACATAAGCTTAATTTCAAAATACATTAGATATGTTTGAAACAAGAAACATCTTAGAAGTTGAAAAATTATATAGCCTTGACGAGCCTTGACTGAAGGATGCTTGTTTGCTTTTACCGACGTAATTGGTGGGATAGGTCGATGAGGTTGGGTTACTTGATAAAATAAGACATTGGTTACTTACCTAATTGTTTGTGCAATTCTTTTCACGTTTAGTTACTTTTACATTGTCGAAAGTTTCCACGAAAACAAATGAAACCGTTGTGTGTGTACTGGCATCCACGCCATTTTGACGCTTAACGCGCATGGCTACGACAGCAAGAACGCTAGACAGACATATCGACTAATACGAGGATCGCCTTGGGGAGGAGGGGAGGGTTAGTTTCTCGTGTACTGTGTTTAGTTTTTTCTTGTCTCTTCATACTGGATATCGCCTATTTAGGCAAAACAAGGGTTCAGGGAATAGGGGGAGGCGGGGGCGATTTGGTGAAGCCGTTGTTTTTCTTCCGTTTTCTTCCATTTCCTTCATTGAGAAACTGCATGGTAGCTTTTTCTGAATACAATGCGCAGACGCTCGATCGGACGGGAAACCTTCTGTCCATGTTGAAAGAACGCAGGAGACTTTGAGAGCAACAGACGGAAAGTCACCTGAATTACACGGCATCGGCTTCCATTGGCGTTGATAGTGCGCTCTGTGTAGGTTTCAAGTCCAGCTCTCTGAAGGTCCTGATCTTGAATGTTAATCGGCGTAGCTCTGAAATCGGCAGGCAGGTTGGGAAACAGGTAACGCACTACGTCGTATCTTATTTCGATTGATTCTTCGTATTCGAGAGAAACTTTCATTCCTCTTTCAAATACGAAACCAATTCTTTCTCGTGCCTCTTCTACGCGAACCGGATCAGGATCAGGGTTCTCGAAGGCTTCTACTAAGTCTGCCGGCAGGTGATCTTTCGGCTCCCAGGTGTTTTGGCTGGCACAGTATCCATGCCAATTGACCATGTAGTAAGGTCTGCCGTTAAGAATCTTTTTGGCCATGATGCGCTCAGCTTCGAAGGTGCCAAGAACTTCAGGTTATCTTTCACATTTACGGCCACGGGGAATCGAAGGCGTCTCAATGGACTTGTAAAATCCTTGACGCGGGCGAGAACGTTTCTCCATATAGTCTTTTCGTTTGTCACTCTCAGCTAAAAGTGTTTATACTGCATCTGTAGGTTACTGTGGATTTTATAATGACAAATCATGGAACAAAGGAAAGCCGCATGATCGAAAAGCGCCAGTGGCGTTTCATGTAGACCCGACTACCCAAATTAGCATACTCGAGCAAAAGTCATGTTATTGTTCTTAAAAACGGCGCCATAGCTTGCAGCTTTCTTACGTTTCTTAGCAAAATGTTCTAGTTAAAGTTTCTCTTTTTTTTTCGCAACAAAGAGAAGGCACGCGCGCGCTAGCTTTTTGGATCATAAGGTACTCCAGATTCAGGCGAAACAAGTCTATTCACTGTTATAATATTGTTATAATATTGAACGTTAATATTTTCGCTTGCGGTGCGCTCTTATTCAGCCATACTGCAAAGTTGCGACATTAGGAAACAATAGAATGAACAGTAGCTCATGTGGCCTTTGTCTTTAAGCTCCGCCCTGAAAAATTGATGAGCTAAGCGGTACTCCCAACGGAGCACAGCGCGCGCAGACTTGGACCAATGAGAGTCACTCAGTTTACGCTTCATCGATAATATTACAGATCTATAATTTTTGCCGTACAGTAAGTAAATGTCCTTAAAACAATAGGCATTCTGCGCGATGTTCCTCGTAGGTAGCTCCAAACTTGCACGCGTTCGCTTTCTCTGGAAGTCTTGCTGTGTACGCACTCGTGGTTTCGCCAATAAAAGGGTTTGTCTTCAAAAATAAATATCTCACATGATGTTTATTCTTCTTTGGTGTGAAATGCTTATTACGTTTGGTTCGCAGTTTCACGTACACGTCTTTTTCTGCACCTGGACTTCTGGATTCATCTCCAATCGAACAATTTCCATTCCAACTTCAAAATTAAACGGGCATCTTTCTTGTCGAAGTGCTTTGTAATCCTACAATACCGAAACACTCTGTCTATTCCTTCAAGCCATTCCTGCCATGCCTTACTCGTGTTGTTTGCTTCGTCCGAAATGATGAGTGGTTGTGCGCGAAGGTTTACCGTTTCTGTGACGATGCGAACTTGTGCTGCTTCGCCGACCCCTGGTGCTGCTTCTTGACCTGTGTCATGTCCAGGCATCCTTGTTTGGTATCTTGTTTAATTTTTCTCTCCGCCAATGTTAAGGGTCGATTCATACGCTTTAAATAAGCAGGCTTTTTTCGAACTCTGCTCCTTTTCTTTTGTTTAAGAGAGGTTTTGGGAGCTCTTTTAAACTATTTCTCTTCATCATTCTTCTGAGGTATATTTAGCAATTATTCTACGATGGCGCGCTGGATATGAAATGAAAGATAACCAACGAGGCGCGTAGCACCGAGTTGGTTATAATCATTTTATGGACCAGCAAGCCCGAGTACAATAATGGTTTCATTAAAAACTCCAGGATCAACAACTCTTCCACTAAAGCTTCTATTTCTGCCATCGGTCAATTTCGCTTGCAAACGGGTTTCGCCAGCCATTTTTTCTCAGAGATGCAAAAAATGTTTTCAGCTCGCTTTATTGCGGACGCGTTCCTTGACCAGCAGGTATATGAAATGATAGCCTGTGTCCGGCGAGCAAATGGAAATCAGTTATTTACTCATTTATTACCCATCGATAACTAATGGATGTCATTGATCATCGATTAGTTACTTTTGCGATATAACGATGACCTTTAATAAAGGACTGGGAATTTTAGTGCTCATCGCAAATTCGTGATCGCTCAAAAAAGTGACTCTTAGTGTCCGAGTGAGTCAAAGGTTTACACAAGAAATGGCGGGCACATAAGTGTTATCTGAATCACTAATCAGAGTCCCAAACCACCCACATGAAGATTTTATGTCTTTATTACAGTGTTTTTAGGAACAACGAAGCATTACAACACGTTTTTAAACCGTTTGAGAGATCGTTTTGCTTTTGCAATTTGAAGCACTATATAGATTTGTTACATGCACGAATTTTGTTTTTATAATTTCCTTGCTTAAATTGTTCTTTTGACGGGAAACCTTTTCCAATGTTAGCATCATGCCTATCGTCTTTTTTTCGTTTTTATCCCATGTACAATAAACGTTTTCTAATTGGACAGCTTTCAGGTTGAAAGAAAAAAGAAGATACTTCCGGTTAAAAATAGTCCATAAAACTACTGTTAGCTCAAGAAAATAATGCCAATGTTTTCCATCAATCTAGCCAGCCCAATCTAAATAACCTCCCACCCCCTCCCCCTCTCTCCCTGTTTCACCTCTCACGAGAAGAAAGAACGCAGTACTTTTCATTCCAGATTGAACTTTTATTTCCCCTACATACTTTTAGAATATATATGTGTATAATTCCATTTAAACAGACGTTAATTCTAGCCTAATATTCTATCATCAAGAGACATATGATAGTCTGCACTTGTAGTTCTGACGGTAGGTCCTGTTTGAGGATCATTTTTTTCCTGCAAAGAAAAACATATTCACGACTTGTTGAGGAGATGAGTAAAAAAGACTTCATTCCTGAAAAAAAAAAGGATGGTTCACTTGAATGTGAATACTTGAAAATCATGTATTTGATCTGCAGGCTTAATTTCTTTTCATTACTGCTTAAGGGGAGTGGCTCTTAACTACAGAAAGACAATGGTTGCTAAGGAAGCGTTTTAGTCAATAGCCCCACAAAAAGGAAGGACGTACGCTCGGTCAATCACCTGACAACCAAACGAAAAAAGGTTGAACATATCCTCTTGAGTATGGGGCTCTGCCCCAGGCGGCTTCTTCTGCCTGGAGCCCCGCTATAATTATGGCTTAAATAATCAAGGAACAATCATTTAGATTATTTAATTGGTAGAGTACACTATAATTTCATTGTATCTTGATAATTATCTTTATGCGTGATCTCAGTTTCAATTGGACGAGGTGTATTGTTAGTACAGAATAAAAGGTCTTCATTACCTGGGGTACTATCGTAGCAGCAGTACAACATCCCGCCACACAAACCATAGGCCCGTTTTTCCCGCCACACAAACCATAGGCCCGTTTTTGACCGGGATCACGCACGTACTTGCATCTCTAGAAACGCCATGGTAGATGTAACAACCATGAGGAGGTGGTACCTCTAAGTAGAACAACATTTGGTACGATAAAAAACTCGACGATAACACTCAACATTATGATATTGTTTTATTTTACATGTCGAGAACTCTAGCCTGTCATTCCGAAGCATAGCCAGGGAAAGTTTCTAAAGTCATTAATACTGTATGTCTAGTTTGATATGCTGTTAAAATATATATACTTTTTCCAATTGGAACTCGAGTACTTCAAATCAGTGTTGATTACCCGGTGAATGCAGATAATCTCCCTATGATAACTCGAATACTTAAGACATTAAAGAATTTGGAAGCCATGGTAACGGTTTTCTCTTATGTCGATTCAGACAGCTGCATCTGATCTTGCCCACTCAGATAGCCAATCACAGCGCGGGATTTGGTTCATCTTGTCCGCTAGCGGAGCTAGTCATATAATAATAATAATAATAGTTATTGAATAGTTCCTTTATAAAGAGATCTTTGGAGTACAACATTGGCCAATACGAGAAACATACTATTGTGCCTTCCAATTAAGCTATTTCACCCATTCATGCACCTCACCTGGCTGATGAAAACAGTAAGGGGTGTTTTGGATGGTGTCGTCCCAACAACAGGAGTCTGCCAGACATTGGTCTTTTGTTGTCCCTACCTTACCACGGTCATTGCGCTGAGAAGGACCAACAGGACACATTGCATAGGGTGGAACTGTAAAACAAACAATGCGTGACGGAAGGAATCACATTTAGTCAGGCAAAGGTTTGGCAGTTTTTGTATGTTAATTACCACCAAATGTCTTGCTAAACACTGGAACCGTTTCTCTGATCAAGTGGTATATGCTCAGCTGATTCCATCGATTTCAAGGCCCTCTCTATCTTAAACACATCTCCCTGTCCCCTGGGTGGTTAATCCAACTCAACCTGATACCCTGGGGAAACAATGTTATCCTCGCTGTTCGGGTCATAAAACTTGTGCGTTAACCACTGACACACAAGTTTTTCAGCTTCTTACTGCACTCGCTCTCTTCACAGAAAATAATGTACCAAGGTTAAGGTTTGAGAAAAGCGTGCTGCTAGTGGCCGTTACTTTTGGTTTTTCTTCCCATTGGTTGAAAAAAGTGGTGCGAGTTTAGCTAAACATTCACAGAGCGAAGCAATGCAAAACCAAAGAAAACGCAAACCAATTTCGATGTCCAATTAAAAATCGCTCTATTGCTCTCAACTGATTGGAAACTTACTGTCAAAGTCCTTAAGATAGCACCACGGTTCATCTCCTGGAGAATTTGCTTGCCAACAGCATCCTCTTGCCTCACACTGATGTTGATTGATTCCGAGCCATCCACAGTCAGTTTTTCTTTTCGTGGGGTCAACGATACAAGTGGGCGCTTAAAGCAAATAATACATCGCAACGATTAAAAAAATACTGATGAAGCAGTGGCTGTGCATAACTCTCGCCAAGCCACTAACGTGTTTCCACTTCTAAGGGTCTAGACACGCAGCGCATGTTGGCTTTTAGACTACACAGATATAATTGGCTTCGAATCTAAAGTGCGCTTTGAAGCAGAAAATAAAAGAAAAAATCCTACGTGGTGCATCCTTCGCCTTGTGGCACCACGGGAAACCACTTGGGACATTGGGATTCCAACAGCAGCTTCTCGCTTCGCAAGTGCCTTGATTTATTCCCAGCCATCCACAGTCAACTAAGTTTTCAACATCACACCGATCTAGCAGCACATGAAAAAAAAAAATTCAGTATTCATTGGTAACGAAAATATTGCAAAGCATTTAATACTACTTAGTTCTAAGGAGACTTTCAAGGACCCTATTAAAAAAAAAACAAAAAACAAAAAAATACGAGGCTCTGTATGTGTACGTGTTTCATCTTAAAGGAGCTCCAAATCTGTAAAAGCAAGACTAAACCGGCCGTTAGTGTACTGGGAAAATGCAGAATTAGTAGGAAGAGTTAATGATTCAGTTTTCACCCATTTCTATTAAAATTTGTTTTCCTTTCAGAGGGTGGATTCGCTAAGGTAAGTGCCTTCCAAAGGCATCCAATGGAAATACGTTGTAAAGCCACGTGACCACCCGCCAAGCACCAATTCATTATTCTCTTCTAATTATTAGATTCGACTCCTTCTCGTGGTTAAAAAAAATATGATCTGCCGAATCTGTATCTTTTTGTTCTTTGTTTATTATTTATTTTTAATAGAATGAGCATAAAATACAGTTTGTACGAAGGCGTTTTCTTTGATCCGTGATTTACAGCTGAAAAAACAAAAAGTCTAAAGACAGAAAATATAAAATGTTCAAAGTGCTGATACCTTCATCATTTTGAGCTGGTTTCCCCATCACAACCACTGCTCCAAACAAAAACAATGTTAATGCCAGTTTCATCGTCATCTGATGAACTGTTGAAGGAAATGGTCACAAAGGCGTAAATTGACAAATATCTTATTTACACTAGAGTGACAAAACAAATCGTTTTGTGACGTTAAAAACTATGGATATCGATTAATCATTTGCCAGAAAGAACACGACTAAAAAGTCCTCTCATCTTTAGGAAAACTGCTCGCGTATCACATCTCAACCAACCCACGAGTGAAAATTTGTTAAGCTCGAATATTACACAACGCGATGAATCCACAAAGGCCGTAAAATCAGACAAAAACCTTTCCCATCGAAAAATTTTACTGAAATAATTAACATGTTTGCAATTAGAGGCAAAAACCCTTCCTATTTCATTGAGTGCGTAAAAACAAGAAACCCAATCCGTGTCAAAATTAACCATACGCAAGAAAATAGATTTCTCACGGGAGTTCAGGATCAAACCCTTTTCTGAAGAACCTTTTCCTTGATAATAAATAGACAACAAGCTTTCTTTCAAATAATTCCAAGGTATTTGAAGGTCTCTACTCTCTTTATTGCGACCCCATTTAGCATTAATGTGCCAAATTGAACATAATTTAGCCTCTGTGGTGAACCAATGACCATGTACTCACACTTCTTGGGGTTTAAAGCTAGTTCGCTCAATTTGATCCATCTGGATATACTTTCCAGGTCATCATTAAACCTTCTTAGGATCTCGTTAGCATTATTAGAGAAGTAATAAAAGGCAGTGTCGTCAGCGAGCATGTTAACAGTGGAGTGAGAGATACAAGAAGGGAGGTCATTTATGTAGACCAAGAAAATTAAAGGCCCCAGGGCCGAGCCTTGGGGAGCCCCTGATAGGATGTGTTCGATCAAAGAGAGCACACCGTTGAAAAATACTTGCTGTTGTCGATTCTCAAGATATGAAATAAACCAGTCTAAATGAAGTCCAAGGAGTTTTCTCACCAGGATGCTGTGCTTTTATAACTACTATAATATATTGTATATTTAAATTTTTTTAATTTATTATAATCATTACTCATCTTGATATGTACTGTATTTATGTCAATCTGGCACGTTCACGTTAAAACGAGTCACATCCGTGAAATGTGGATAAATAAACTACTACTACTACTACTACTACTACTACTACTACTTGCTGTATCGAAGGCCTTTGCAAGATTGAGGAATACAACTGCTGTAATTTGTCTATTGTCAATGTTGGACAACCACTCATCAATAACGTTTATCAAGGCTGTTTGCGTTGATCTTTCCTTGAAAACAAAAAAAACCATGCTGAGAAGAGAGTAGGAGATTGTTATCCATCGAGTGATTATATAACTGATTGTGAACTTCTTTTTCAAATATCTTTGCCACGATTGGTAGCACGGATATTGGACGGTAATTTTCAATTTGATCCGTTGCCCCCGACTTAAAGAGAGGGGTCACTTTGGCTATTTTATGCACTGTACACTATAACAACTAAGTTAACTGAATGGTTAGATCTACTTAACAAGTTACATCGAACTGTATGAGGTGCGCCACCCGCCAGTTCAGATGGAAATTATACTACATAGTACACTATAACAACTAAATTACCCCTAAAACAACCCAAATCTTGAGCATCTTCATAAAATTTATGAGATACAACTGTAGGAAGTTCAGATTTGACTTAAACTTACAGAAAAAAAGGGTAAACTCCACTTAAACAATTCAAACAAAGGAAAAACTGTTGCCATAGCCGTACTAGCCTAATAAGGACAGGAAAACAATGTGGAGTGAACAGTTCTTACCTGTCAACTGTCTTTCGCTTCAGACTGAAGTGTTGCTAGTGGTTGTCTGTAGTTGACTGGCTGGCCGCACTATGTTGCTGAGGAATAAATAGGTGTATCTTCATCAGTAAGAACAAATGGAGACCTTACACTAAAATATTCAAGGGATATTTGTGCTGAATTGTAATCTAACCTTGCACAGCTCTATTAATTTATTTATCCTCAAATTCATTGCTTTCCTGAATCAAAGAGCCGATTTGAATAAAATCAGTCCAATTCCACTGAACAACACTTTATATTTAGCCTGTGTGGTGACCGACTGGGAAAAAAACCGATTGGAAAACGAAACCGAACCGGAACAAGCGAACTAAGAATGAAACAAGAATATTATTATTGCAAAAGTATACAAAGTACACCAATTAAACCAATGGAATAATAAACAGAGATAAAGTTATCTGGGCTATAGGTTGGCCAACACTTCATAGTCTGGGTTCAGCAATGGGTTACTCATGAAGTTCTCTTCTATTTAGCCTTTCACGAATGTTTTCACTTCGTGACACGCATGACTTCCTCTGAATATATCTCAGTAAAAAACAGCCGCCATTTTTGTAATATCACGCCCCTGGTGAGTCATGGGTAGTACCAGTCCTTTACACTTACCTGGCGCTGTTGTCGCACGAGGAAATCAATTTTCCTTACAATCTTCAATTTTGGTCCAACATTACGAATAAGTTATGCTCCCAAATCACTACCGGTATAACTCCGCTTTCCAAGAGGCCAAGCAAAGAATTCCTCAACAATTTCCATGCATGAAAGAAACATATATTTATATTAAATTTTAAGGCGGGAAGTTGCGGTCGCCTCGCCAACGAACGAATACCTCAACATTATGTTTATGAAGTTAGGTAGATTTCACCTATTCTGCGCGCCGGCATATCATTTTCCGGGAGAAGTATTCTAACTGACCGTCGCCGGGACCCAAGGTCTTGATTTGGGTGACATAACGAGCTAACAGTGCCTTCCATTTGTGTCTCAAATCTAAGGAACGTCAAAACACTGCAACAATTCTTTCGTTTTCAACGTAACGAAAAACAGCTTGTATTTTTTTATGTATTTTAATACATCGTCCTTTGGTGCGAATTGCAGTCGATCCAAAAACACTTGGATCGATTACAATACGCACCACAGAACGATGAGGACATCATGACCTTCAAAACTTAACAATAGAAGTAACGAACACAGTTTACTCACCACGAAAGGATTCAGCATATTCGTTGTACGTGGCGCCTAAACTGGTAAGCCATTCGCCTACACTGTACTTCCTCTCCTGTCCATAGTTTAACATCTGAGGATCCATGAGCAGCCATTGAATTTAAAATAACGCAAGAAACAGGACCTCCAAATATTCAAAACCTTCTCCAAAGACTGGCCGAATGAAAAGGAGTACAAAGAGGGTCATCAAGTTTCTTTATCGCTGTTCAATAATGCATCTTGATTGACGGAGAATTATGTCGCCTTTTTGACCGGAAATTTTTGTCAGAAGACGTAAATACCGCAGCCAATCACATGGCTCAAAGTGACATTTGTAACCGGAAACAAACCTTTTGAATTTCACCGTGCAGCTGACATCTATGCTTGTTACGAACCAGATTTTTAGGACCTTAAAAAAACTACCGGTACTGGCTCACATTCGTAGTCGGCATTCGCACGACCCAAATTTTCTCGTCACTTGTGGTAGACCTGGGTACAGCAAGACTTACAAACTCTTTTCAAGTTTTGAATCTCATTTTTCCCGCAACCATCCCGAACTTATTAAGGAAACGGATGAAGGAAAAGAGAACGAAATTATTTCTCATGATGATTCGGATGATCCGGAACATTCGCCCAGTTAAGAGGGAGAAAGCGACTCAGAAAATGACACGAGAGATACATCTTCGAATGTCTTCGAAACGTTGATATATTCATACTTAAACTGGAGAGTGTAACAAATTGAGCCAGACTGCAATGAGAACTACGTACAAATAAATAAGCCCTGAGGACAGTTTGTTCGGCCCAGTATATCATATTGATGAATAGCTATTTATAAGCCCACAACTGTATGAGTTCAAAAAACCGATCTAACATGGTTTAGATTAATCGGCCTTTTACTATTAAAATTGGTGTAAAAGTACACTTCCAACTGTGTAATTTTATCCTTGATAATACCCATAAACTCTTCTCCTTTAAAAAGAGTAAAAATACCCTACATTTAGAGTAATTTTAGAAGATTATTTTGGTGTAATAGTTTACACAGTAACAAGGTGTAAAAATACCCTACATATAGAGTAATTTTAGAAGATTTTTTTGGTGTAATAGTTTACACAGTTACAAGGTGTAATTTTACATTTTTGCGTTCGTAACATTACACTTTAATTTTTAGTGTGTTCCATTGAAAATAAATCTCTAACTTTTTCCATACAATTTTTAATTTAAGAGATAAAAATCTCCTCTTCAATTTGTCATTTCTACAAAACCGATTTCGGTTATTCTTTAAGTCATATTCCATAACAAATTATAAAAACGTTTGGTGAAAAAATGGTCATGTTACCCTAACATGTTGTCATACCATTCTACACTGTATGTCATCGAAATGTTATAACCATTTGTTTTGTTTTCCTTTTATCTAGCGTACACTTAAACTAGCTCGCACAACAAAAGGTTCCCACTTACCTATCCTAGTGATAGATATTTTTATGTACAGTCCAAAAATGAAGTTTTCCTAACCTTATATCCTCAACCTTGACTTGTGTAATTTGTCTGGTTCTAAGTAAAGGATGTAAATACTTGATTATGTCCTTGTTTATGATTATGTGATTATGTGATCACAACTTAGTTGAAGTTACATTGAGGATAAATCGCCCTAAAGCCAAAGCCAAATACGTCACTACAAGAAGCTATTCTGGGTACGCACCCGATAGCTTTTGCGACGATCTCTCTCTTGTTCCGTGGCACATGGTATACTTCTTTGATGACATTGATTCCCAAGTGGAAACATTCAATTCTCTCTTCTTGGACGTGCTGGATCCGCACGCGCCCATCAAAAGTATAAAGATCAAGTCCCGCTCTAATCCGTTCGTAACACCAGAAATTAAGCAGCTAATGAAGACCAGAGACCTTTGGCACAAGAAAGCCATTCAGACAAATGACAAACTATGCTGCAACGGATATCGCGTCTTCCGACAAGAAGTGAAACGCGAACTGAGGCTTGCAGAAAAAATCTATGTAAGAAACGAAATAGCTAACAGTAGAGGTAATACAAACACTACTTGGAAGATCTTAACTCGATGTATGTCTCGTGGTATTGCTAAACGTCCAAGCACTTCATAAGTATTTTACTTCAGTAGGAGAACTTACTGCCAAAAAAGCGAATTTCATAACAAGGGAACACGGTTTGCATAAAGATAAAGATTGTGGTCTTAGGGAAGAAAGTATTGACACTGGCCTGCATGCTGAAACAGAAGAATTTGAGTTTCAAGAGGTAAAAGAAATTGACGTCAAGTCTGTTATTAAGAGTTGACCTGCCAACAAAGCGCCAGAATACAAGTACGGTTCTGTGATTTCTAGACTGGTTAATAATTCGTTTAATTTGGTTGCTTTTCCTAAAGCATGGAAAATTGCTGAGGTGATACCTGTACCCAAAGAAGGAAACCCAGAAGAACCAGCCAAAAACAGGCCGATTTCATTGTTACCCATCCTATCGAAAGTAAGTGAGAGCCTGGCAGACAAGCAGTTTGTGGAATTTTTGACAAACATGATAAACTGTCGACTTATCAAAGTGGCAACAGGAAAATGCATTCGACAGAAACTGCCCTCATAAATGTTAGAGATAACATCTTGAAAGCAATTGATGAAAAAGCAGTGTCATTTCTAGTCCTGCTTGATATGTCAAAAGCTTTTGACAGCCTTAATCATAACCTGTTATTAAGGAAACTACGGAAACTGGATCTCAAAACTTCTGCAGCTTCCTGGTTTAGTAGGTATCTATCCAGTAGATATCAGAGAGTACGATATGAATATTCAGTCTCGGAATTGCTACCTTTAACAAACGGAATACCCCAGGGGTCAACTTTGGGTCCTGTGCTTTTTACTATCTACATTAATGATTTAATCAGTGCTGTTACCCACAGTCAAGCCACTGCGTATGTTGATGATAGTCAATTGCACTTTAAATTTCCCGTATCAGACTCATCTAGTGCTATGGCCGCCGTAAATCAAGATCTTAGGAACATCAGTAGATGGTGTGCAGAGAATTCTTTACTTATAAACCCTGAAAAAAACAAAATTAGTGGTTTTTCGCTCAGCACAACGTCTTAAGAGGCTACCTTATATCTCCTTATCTCTGTTGGGTGAAACTATCTCACCAGTTTTTTCGTTTGCTAAGGATCTCGGGGTATATGTTGATCAAAATCTTAACTATGATGTACACACCACTAAAACAGCCTCTAGTTGCATGAACCAGTTAGTACAGATAAATAGAATTAAACACCTCTTAGAAAAGAAAAAAAATTGCTGCCAGAGTTGTATTAGGCTTAAGGAAATTTGACCATATCTCTCAGGGGCGGAGATCTCTTAGATGGTTAGATGTTACGGAGAAGGTTTTATTTAATGATTTAGTTTTAGGATATAAATGTGTAAATGGTTTAGCTCCAGACTATTTAGGGAAATATTTTGTTACGCGTTCAGCAGTTGACAACAGGAACACAAGGGGATGTAATAATTTTGTGATCCTCCGATGTAGATTGTCGATGAGACAAAGGGCATTTTATTTTCGCGGTCCACGGGAATGGAATGGGCTACCTGACAACATCAAGAATACTAAAGAGATTGATATTTTTAAGCGGACATTTTTTAATAATATGTTCTATACGAAGTAACTTTGGATATATTTTGTATGATTTTGAATATAATTTGATTTTAATTAAATTACCGTAAATAAGTTTTCTTTTTTTAACATTGTGACTGAAAAGCCCTGTTGAAGGGAGTCTCAATAAAGTATGTATGTATGTATTAGTTCCCGTGGAAAGTAAGCAATAAAACATGGTCCATTTCCGTAGTCTAAATGGACTCCTATGGCTTCCCCGTCAAACTCATTCTCTGGTTCAGGTTTTAACATAGCTGAAACTGTCTCTCCAACTTTCATTTTCGTCAAAGCTTCGTGCAACGGTCTTGTGTTTTTGTTGAATGGGCTACCCCAATAACTTTGAAGGGTAAAGTGTAGTAGATGAGTGTACTGTCACTTTCCACATCATCAGAGCTGCCATTTTCGTCAGTACTATATTCATTGACAAATTTCACTGACTTTTCAGAGGAGCTGGAATTGGTTTCTGAAATATGGGAAACCTCATCCAGTTTATTAATGGTTTTAGTCCATTTTCAAAACACCATATATTCATTGCCATCTTGAAGCTGAATCTGGCAAGATGAATTCCAAGAAATTGTTGTCGGAAGTTCATCATGTTGTAAACAGTCACTGTAGTCTATCAGTCCAGTTAGCACACTTTCTCCATACCCATACAACTGTATTTTACTTTTACAAATTGCAACGTCATCACAGGGAAACTTGGCACCACCCAGGATATGGGATTTTGGTCCAATTCGTCACAATCACCACGACGAGCTTCATGCGATTCTGAAATCGTGGACCCCTGCCGATGTTTTGCTATTCTACAGCAAAACATCAGCAGGAGACCGCACTTTTTGTTGAGGTAAATTGTCATCAACTTTTACCTCCGTAACCCAGAGAAGTGTGAAAAATCAGATTCTTGGAATTCTTATATGACATCGAAACCTAGATATTGTCACGTTTGGTGAAGAAACACAGCGTAAAACGTCTTCTTAGCGCTGACTAAACCCCTGAACTATCCATGGCATATTTGATCGAAGAAATGCGTAAAGGCTTTATTTTCAATTTCGCTAGATCATGATAATAGCTCGCGCAAACAGCCAGAAAAACTCACAGTTCCTTGTGAAGTTGGTTGTCAACATAAAACAATCAGATACAAAAAACAAAAATGCAGAAACTGCGACAATTGAACTACTTACAACATTTTAGAAAATTTGCAAACAGCGGATATTCCGGACATTCAACTGGAATGATATTAATCAGAAACATGAAAGAAAAACCCAAACGGCCCGCGTAATGCTACACGACACCGCTCGCAATAAATTAAAACTGCTGAGGAGACGCGTGGAAGAATGAAACTCACACAAGTTATACGTCTGCACACTCAACAGCAAACTCGACAAATCGTAAAAAATCACCTTCCAAATTGGCCCATGCACTTAATTTCCGGTACATTCAAATACATAAGATAGCTAAAATTGACGAATTTGTCTTAAATACTTCACAAGTCAAAGCTATGTAAGTGTTATCACTTTTTTGTCAAAGTGACTGCTTATAATGCGGTTCCGGTTCCAAGCCTACACACCAAAGTTCAATCCAAAACCAGACACGGAGCGAGAGATAAGAAATTGCTTCGAGGATATGTTGTTAATTACAAGGAAGGCCCACGAAAAACCACTTTGAGTCAAGGCATCCTGGACATGAGGCACCTAAAATTATTCAGTTCTCTCTTGGGGGTAAACAAGCTCCTCAAGTGCATCTTCGACTTCTAAAAGACCGTGCAAGGCACGAAAGCACACAATCCCTAACTCTGCACACAATCCCTGTGTTCCTGGTAAGTATTTTCATTAACGAACGAAATGATATAAGAAATGAATCACATATAGAACATAACTGCGAGGATCGTAGCTTCACTTTATCTTAGCTTCATGGCTTCACTTTACTTTCATTAAGGGTACTACCATTTAATTTAATAATAAAAGCTCCGTTTAAAGAAGCAAATTAAGCGTTTCGAACGTCCTGCTTTTTCTGTTCTTACTATTTGTCATCAAATGATTTCTTTGTGCTCTTTGTTTAAGTCTATTATATGCTTATGATTGTGCTCGTGTCGGTGAAAACCAGGCTTAAACAATCACCAGACATTAAGTAAGCGTTCTCAGCATTAACAGCACGACTTTCGAAACGCGTAAGAGCGATAGGGTAGTTTTGTCTTTCGACGAGCAAGGTAATTAACCGATATTAACCATGCGAGTAGTGTAAAGTAACGAGTGTTAGGTCGCGCTATTTACAGAAGGACTCAAGCAAAAGGTGTTTAATTATTTACCACGTAGGTTACCCACGCAGCACGAACACGGGCAAGAATGCTCGAGGGCAGCCGTTCAAAACCAAAGAAACAAAAATATCAAAGTTTTGCGACTTCTTGAAGTTCTATTTTTATATAATACTTAGCTTAATGTTACAATGTATTTTTTCCTGAAGCAAAATGGTGCCACTTTACATTCACAAATGTTGAACTGGGATTTTTTCAGTCACCTGTTAAAGAAAATAGGAAGTGCCCACCTCAACACAGTGAAAGAGAGCAAGCACTGGAGACTGCCCATGTGGAAAAGTCCATTTTAAAAATCATCCACTGGAGAAACCTGTTGGTTTATTAAATTCGATGCAAGTAACTTTCTTAACGAAATGTAAAATAACTTTTGATTGACAGTCACCTTCCATCACATCAAGTTCATCGTTGTATTTCTAATGTAGAGAATTTAGAAAGCAATAAGCTTCACAAAGCTATACATTTCGGGATAAAGAACCCAAATGGAGAGGTTGTGGTTAGTTAGAGACTGAAATCTCATGTCTAATTATTGGTTGTGAGGTTCCCTACAGTAATTTTTGTTTCTCTAAGTTTTGAAACACCTGGAGAAAAACTCTCACAGAGCTGCAGCCTAAAAAGACCATCTGCTTCCCTGCTGTCTTGCTGAAAGAGAACTAAAAAGGAATCAGTTACTTGAAATTTTAGAAGTCTTCTTCATTGCTCACAGGATAATTTTGTATCACGTTTTAAACTGAAACGCAAGAAGAGAAACTCTCAGAGTTGCTGACTAAAAGACCAATTTTCTCTGTTTCAGGGTTCAAGCAAAATTGAAAGTACGTTATATTAGTCTGATATTTGTTTTATTTCCCCTCGAAACACCTGGAGAGAAACTCTTACAGAGCTGCAGCCTAAAGAGACCAAGCTGCTCTGTTGTTTCAGGGTCCAAGCAAAATTGAGAGTACATTACAATAGTCTTATATTTGTTTTATTTCCACTGAAACACCTGGAGAGAAACTCTCACAGAGCTGCAGCCTAAAGAGACCAAGCTTCTCTGTTGTTTCAGGGTCCAAGCAAAATTTAGAGTACATTACATTAGTCTTATATTTGTTTTATTTCCACTGAAACACCTGGAGATCAACTCTCACAGAGCTGCAGCCTAAAGAGACCAAGCTTCTCTGTTGTTTCAGGGTCCAACCAAAATTGAGAGTACATTACAATAGTCTTATATTTGTTTTATTTCCACTGAAACACCTGGAGAGAAACTCTCACAGAGCTGCAGCCTAAAGAGACCAAGCTTCTCTGTTGTTTCAGGGTCCAAGCAAAATTTAGAGTACATTACATTAGTCTTATATTTGTTTTATTTCCACTGAAACACCTGGAGATCAACTCTCACAGAGCTGCAGCCTAAAGAGACCAAGCTTCTCTGTTGTTTCAGGGTCCAACCAAAATTGAGAGTACATTACATTAGTCTTATATTTGTTTTATTTCCACTGAAACACCTGGAGATCAACTCTCACAGAGCTGCAGCCTAAAGAGACCAAGCTTCTCTGTTGTTTCAGGGTCCAACCAAAATTGAGAGTACATTACATTAGTCTTATATTTGTTTTATTTCCACTGAAACACCTGGAGATCAACTCTCACAGAGCTGCAGCCTAAAGAGACCAAGCTTCTCTGTTGTTTCAGGGTCCACGCAAAATTTAGAGTACATTACATTAGTCTTATCTTTGTTTTACTTCCACTGAAACACCTGGAGATCAACTCTCACAGAGCTGCAGCCTAAAGAGACCAAGCTTCTCTGTTGTTTCAGGGTCCATTCAAAATTGAGAGTACATTACATTAGTCTTATACTTGTTTTATTTGCACTGAAACACCTGGAGAGAAACTCTCACAGAGCTGCAGCCTAAAGAGACCAAGCTGCTCTGTTGTTTCAGGGTCCAAGAAAAATTGAGAGTACATTACATTAGTCTTAATTTTTTTTTTTTTCCACTGAAACACCTGGAGATCAACTCTCACAGAGCTGCAGTCTAAAGAGACCAAGCTTCTCTGTTGTTTCAGGGTCCAAGCAAAATTGAGAGTACATTACATTGGTCTTATCTTTGTTTTACTTCCACTGAAACACCTGGAGAGAAACTCTCACAGAGCTGCAGCCTAAAGAGACCAAGCTTATCTGTTGTTTCAGGGTCCAAGCAAAATTGAGAGTACATTACATTAGTCTTAAATTTTTTTTTTATTTCCACTGAAACACCTGGAGATCAACTCTCACAGAGCTGCAGCCTAAAGAGACCAAGCCTCTCTGTTGTTTCAGAAGGAACAAACCTAACAACATATAAATACATGTACTTCAAACAGATGGCTTGGAGAAATTCAGTTCTAGAAAGAAAATGTTCTTGTTGTAAACTAAGCTTTTGCATTAAGAAACATACCTATTGGGGGGACTGAGACAGCAGTGTTACCTCTGTTGTTACAGGCCCTGTTGGGGACCTGCATTGTTGTGTTTATACACCCACGCACATTTACAATAATAAAATTATCACATGTAGATATTAATATAAATTTCTTTTAGCTTATAACTTGTTAGGTGAAAATTAGAACAGGTAACAGTAATTATTATTCTGAGATTTTGTTCCTAATGAGCACCAGGAAAAAAAACCAGTTTCTCACAGAGTTGCAGCCTAAATAGACCAAGCTCCTCTGCTGCTCTAGGAAGAACAAACAGTCACTGAAAGTGAAATAAAAATAATGAGGTCAACACAAGGTGTTGTTACACAAACGATCATAATGCTGAAATATCACCAAACTACGTTGAAGACAACCATTTAATTATTTGAATCATTACATGTGAATATTGTGAATATTGCCATTCGAACTGGCCTATGGGGCATGGCAATGGATGCTCCTTTGGAAAGAATGTCTCTTGCCTGCATGCAGTTGTATACTGTAAGAAATTTATCAATAAAATACCATTTCTGGTTCATTCATCCTCATGAACTGAGTGAATCAAGAAGATCTCCTAATTACCATGATATGTCATATGGTAGAAAAAAATTAAAATCTGCCTCACAATAACTTGCTAATAAGACAAGTTTCATTGGAATTCCTGTGCCTCATGCATTTGACCAGGAAAGAAAAACTTTGTCTTGTGTCATACCTGCAAGAGGTCGCCCATCATTCAAGTTTAAGGTTGAACTCACACACTCCTGATTTTTTTATGCAAACGGCTTTGTTGTATTTGCCAGATCAAAGCAATGTTCCGGATGATCCCATAGCCTGGAAGTTCTGCAGCAAGGGGCTCCAGCTGGAAGAGATTTCTTGTAACAGAAAAGGCAAGCTCTTTCTGGGCTCTCGTGTAATTGGTAGTTAGGAGGAGAGCCATATCAGTAGATTCCTAAGAAAAAGAGATGAAAATAGATAAGACTGAATGAGCCTAGAACATTAACCTGATTTAATTCAAGTTCAAATGAAACTGTTTTATTTTTTGGAAACCCTTGATTTGACTTGATTTGTTCTTTTTCCATCTTTTGCTATCATTTAATCATAACCACCACCTCCTCTCATTTTTCATTCCCCTCTCCTCTCCCCCCCCCCCCCCCCCACAATCCAAGTACAACATAAGAATGAAATTATTATTATCATCACCAACAGTAACCAAAGGATAAATAGGCAATAAATGAGAGAAAAGAAAAACACTTACCCCGGTGCGACCAATGTTCAGAAAATTCAGAAGCGTTTGCTACGATCGGTTTGGGATCATTGTGGACAGCTTCACGATTGCGAACAGCTGAATCGTTAATTCAGCGCGTCGTGCAACATGTTCTGTATCGCTTTCCTTGCACCTTGCTTTTGGGCGACGGTGTTTAAGGCAGTCGATATTACATCTTTGATGTAATCTTTTCTGCCTTGGTCGCAGTAAAGGAACCCATAACCAAACGCCTTTCCCAGAAGAGTTCCGATTGAAGTAAGCCGGTCCTGAACCTCATCCACGCATTTCTTGGCGACAGCTTCGGTTCGCCTCATTTTTACACGGGGTCCCATTGACACCTTTTCAAGGTTTTAGATCCTCTCAAACATGATGAGCTGCATGATGAGCCATTCTTTGATGGAGGAGTATCAGGCACATTGGCGCCAATTGTTCGATCGGAAGGGCACTGATCACGTCTTTGGTGGCTTTAAATTCGATTGAGAACAATACTTTCTTATCATTTTGAGTACTCTTCCTTAATGTTCTGACCAAAATCCCGAAAAGTGTCGACACAATGACCATGTCCTTCTTCCAAGTCGACCCAAAAAAACTCGGAAGCCCTCGAGCGCCATTGTAATCGACCAACTCGTAGATGGAAACTTCCATCATCTCATCTTTAAGCAGGGCCCCTGCACTGAAATCTCGCGGCCACTCACTCGATACAGCATACCAGTGTTTCGACAGACAAAAGGAAGGCCCGAAAAGTCGACTGAGCCGAAGAGAATACGGCGGTGAATGATCGTTTGCCGCCATCCTCTCAGACCAAACTACTTTAACACGTCACTCTCCATATATGTTCAAGATAGCTGCTTTCCATCTGCGGTTAAAGCAGTGACATCGTTGAAAACTGCATTACCACAAATTACCTGGTAATGACAGATGTTTTAATGTTATTAGCAACCGAGACCGGAAATTAGATACCATGCCCTGCTGGGAATTTCAGAATCGCATGAAGCTCGTCATGCTCTGATAGCAATTTGTACATGTTAAGAGCGAGTTGTTATGCTACTGCAGGAGTCTTTGTGTATGTCTGGCTGGACATAATCAGGATCCTCAACTGTGTCATCTGTGGACATGGAAGAATATGACATGCAATTTAGAATTAGCATTTATTTCTTTACTGTGCAAGGTGTGGGGTGTGCTGGACTCCAGATCAAGCAGCCTGGATTCTAGCCCAACTCTCATAGTGTCTACTGTACAAATGCACCCAGGTGTAAATGCTGGGTGAAAACCCTGTGATGGACAAGCATCCCACCCAGGCAACCAGGGGGAAGTAGCAATATTACTAGTCCCTTCAAGCAGCAGAAACCGAGGTAAGCGCAAACGATATGTGACACTTTGGCCTGATTGCGACTTAACCATTTCACTGTTTATATTGCTGATTGGCAATAGGTATGTATTTTTTGCTGTATTTACATAAACCGGTCAATTTTAAATTACCGGTTCATCATCACATTCCAAACGAAGCAATGGTCTGTATCCCCATATTTTTTCTGGACCCTGTAGTAGACAAGAAAAGAATAATGATAATATCTATTGATGTATGCACATTTTGCAAAATCAGTTTTCTTGAAGTTTAATCAAAGAAAATAAAGTATCCCACTTGAATTTTTTTATTTGATGCAGGAGAAATTCTCATTTCCATACACTTAAGAAACAAGGCTTTCCATTTCATACTTCTAATAGAGCAACTTCCAATGATTTAAGAGTTGGATTTTAATTTGAACATTAATTTGAACACAATGATATCAACAAATTAGTGACTTTTTATAATGCTGGCATCCTACTTGGCACCAAGGTCTAATTTTTCATGAGAATGATTATTACCTGTACCTCTTCGAATCCGACATCTGAAACTTTACATTGTGTGCAGCAATTATACACATATTGAGACATTTTGGTTGGTCATGTAGATGTACTTTATAAAGAGCCTGGATCATGAAAATACAAGATAAACTGTATAAAATCCCTATGCAGATAAATAAATAAATAAATAAGAAAATAAATAAATTAAATAAGCTTTAATATTCATATTGTGAAAAATCAAGCTTAAATTTCAAGATTAAGCACAGATCCATTTGTAACCATAAAGAAATGTACCTCGGAACAGCCAAATACCAACAGATTCGAATCTTCACTGAGAACTACATCAATCAGCTGATTTTTTTTTCAAATACGCAACTTGTGCATCAGCTTCAAACGGGGTGTCTACAAAACGAAGACCGAAGACCGAACACCTAAAACGTGCTGAAACGCATTGTTCGGCGCTAAAACAGTAAAATCGATAGGGTCTTCGTTTTGTAGAAATACCCCCTTCAAACTACAAAACGAAGACCCTCGCTAAAAAGCTTTATTTCACGCTAAAGCAATAAAATCGAGAGGGTGTTCGTTTTGAAGAAATGCCCCCTTCAAACTACAAAACGAAGACCCTCGCTTGATGCTAAAACAAACGAATTCAAGTGGCTTCATGCCAGCCTCAAACTACTGTTTATGTAACGCAAAAAGAAGCGAATGCTTTTAGTTAAACGGCATTTCCATATTATACGAAGGCTCACAATAACAAAGAAAAGAGAAATATTTTATTTCAGACAATGTTTTTATTCATCTTGAACATGCCTTATCGTCTCCTGAGTTTGTCGCACTTGGCGGCTGTCATCTAACAGTTCTTATTACGAACAGTATTCTATTAAATAATAATATATGGGGAAAAATATTGATCAGCGGTCTGAGCCAAGCTGTTTGGCTTAGGAGTAGCTGGTGACACGACCCACGCAATTTTCGGGAGGAAGGGTGGGCCGCTCGCATCTGCGTTGTCCGCTGGAAGACTGAGCTACTATGTAGAATGATAAATGTTCGCGCCAAACCATAGGCAGCCCAGGTTTGCGTCACTAGAGAGCGTGTAATAATTAATTACTAGTGGGAAGATGACCTTTGATTGCAAGCGGTATTGGGTTACAGCATAGGCAGCCCACGTTCGTGTTACTAGAGAGCGTGTAATAATTAATTACTAGTGGGAAGATGACCTTTGAGTGCAAGCGGTACAGGCAGCCGTACCGAGCTGCGACTTTGTATGGGAAATAAAATACCGTTTGTAAACCGGGCCCACGAAATGCTCGTCAAAGTGCGTATTTAAATTTAACGAGGGCGACTTTAAGCCTCACTGCTGCAGTAAAAGTAGAAGAGAAGGCTCTACAGCTGGACGATGAGTCATTGCCCCAAGGGTGGACGGGAGAAGCTGATAGTGTATACCGTTTCTCCTTCTTCCGAAGAGAAAAAACAGAATTTAGAGGTGAGCGTTTGAGCTTGGAAATGCTGGTGGAACTACCCCATAACCCCTCCTCTAGGCCGATTTACAAGATCAAATCCCATGGTTGTGTGATTGATTTGGGTTCAGTACTAAGAATTGACGAGACAAAAGGTGCACCACTAGCAGAGGAAATCTCAGTGATCCTGCAATACTTGAACAGCTTCTCTATCTGCCTTGGATTTATTCCTGAAGAAGATCAATCCATTACCAGCCTTTCCCATTACCCAGTTGGTCAACTAACCGACCTTTCAGACCCAGCAATGCGGCCAAAGACAAGAGTATATTCAGGATCCTGTCAAGTCCTTAGCAATTCTGGAGAAAATTGCAGAAATTGTGGGAGGTTAAAAACTGTTAACTCCCAAAGCCAAAGGAACCGTTCAAAGAGGGTGTCCATTAAACCTCAACACAACAAGCGGTTTCTTTCGAGGGAGGAGTTGCTTGAAGAAATAAGGGAAGAGCAACGAAAGAGAAGAAATGCGGAACTGAGGGAAAACTATTGGCAAAGAGAAATTCAACAGCGAACCTATAGAGGTTGACGAGGGCGACCATCCTGATCTTATGAGCATGTTTAAGGATTCATCAAAAGAAGATATCCCTGATGAAATGGCATGCCTTTGGGAACAGCAAAGTAAGATCCTGCAGACTACGTCCAAGAACGGCCACTGGTGGCATCCAAAGTAAGTATCCATGTCCTCCCTTCCATTTACCAAAACATATAGCATTTGAATCCAAATACTCCCAGTTAATTGAAAACAATCTTTTAATTACTGATCTACAAATGTAACTCTCAACTTCTCAAAACATCAATAATCAGGGAAATAGTAATAAAATGGTATTTTCCTCTTTATCCTAGATGTTTCACCCTTCAAATAGAATGCTAAATATCTATTAAGCTCTTAATATAGTAATACTGTACGTTCGTTACATACTGTGGAGCGGAATTTCAATTGAGTGTCAAAAGTACCTTCACGTTTGCTTTGGTTTTGCCTTACTTGACTCTATGATTTGTTTAAGAAGTTCGCGCCATGTTCTCAACCAATGGGAAGACAAACCAACATTTATCATGCTTGGACACCTGCGTTTTCCCACGCTTGACACAGGTTACATGTATTTGCTTCAAGTTCTGATTGGCGGATTGTGCAGTTTACATCTGTTGTGATAGTCCAGAGAAATTACTTTGGCTTCGTTTTTACAACACTCAGTTGAAAACTGCTCTAACACGATAATGATTGTTTACTTGTAACTATTATGTAACTTTGGTCATTTCAGAACTTGTGATCTCAAGCAGTATCAACCTCTTTAATACAAATGAATAAGTAAACAGAGTGTGATAACAATTTTAATAATTGGACTATGTATACATTTATACTGCAAGAATCCATATGTACTTGACGCATTTTGACAGTTAATTACACTGCCAAGCAACAAAACAATCAAGTAAGATTAAGCTCTTTTATGCCCCGATTTAGTGCACAGTATCTAAAGTGTAAACATATTTCACTATGTGATGAAAAACACACACAAGTCATAGATAGCAAACAAAATTAAAGACAATTTGACAATGCTTGTGATTCAGTACCAGAAAAGCATAAAAATCAATCACCAAAAGTGAGGTGATTATGTAATCTAGTACCTAGTGCTACTGTTTTGAAGCAATGTTCAATCTACAACTAACAACCTAATGTGCATTTCATTCTTACTTCAGGATGTACAAAAATCGAGATGCAGAGCAGAATGGCTGGAATGATGCACTACTTGAATGGTGCCTGATGGAAGCAAAAAAACATAATTTAAGAGAAGGGGATTATTGGGGAGGATTCGTCATCGATCATATGAAAATTCAGGTATAATGTACAATGATTTCCTTAATTGAAAAGTCAATAACAGTAACACAGATGCATGTCTGTTCTAGATAAAACAGAAATTTTACAAATAAACAAACTTTGATATTATTGTTGAGCACTTTAGAATTAAGATTACAATAACAATTTGGTCCTTCAACCCCAAAGCTTATCCCCACTGTAAAACCAATAAACCTAATTTTTCTTTACTTTCTCATCTGAATCTGCACATATCGAAGACACTTCCCCTAAAAAATGTGATTTGCAAAGAAAAATTAACTTCAATTCATTGTTTGCTATTCAATCACTCACTTTCTGTTTCAGACGAGCCCCCTTCTGTGGATGACATAAAAGAAATAAGGACCAAATAGTGTTTTCTGCAAATCAAACATTCTTTTTAAAAATAGGTTCTCAAAGGTGATGTGTAGATTCAGGGGAGAAAATTAAAAAAGAAGTATTTGCTATGTACAGGGGCCTATATACAATTGTTGTAGAAATAATTTGATATCATTCTTTAGACTGACATTTTATCAACAGCATGATGACTGTTCAGTATAGGATTATAAAGTTTTATATACCAGTTTTTTTTAGGAAAAACCTTGAGATGGTGATCAAGAATGGTCAACATAAACTAGTTGGTTTTGTCGAATTGGTTGCAGCCCACGATCACGTTAAAAAAAATCATAGGTGAGATTTTTTCAATAAGACTTTTCAATTGAGGTGCAGTTATGTAAATGTTTACTTGTCTTGTGACTTGATAATATCGGTGTAACAAATTTTCCATCTACTAATTGACTCATTAATCAGTTCATTTTTTCTTTGGCAAAAATAGATCAACAATGCCTCTGTTTTGTTGTGTTATTTATTCACAGGAAACGAAGAACCATCCCTTACAACTCACGTGCCTCAGTTCATTTTTGTTAAGTGATGCTGGGTTCAGATATCCAATAGCTCAATTCCCATCAGGCCACTGCTCCCCGACTGATCTGTATTTACAATTCTGGCAGGGGGTTCACAAAATGACAGAAAATTTTCTTTCATTTTTTGATATTTGATGATCTCATACTTAAGTATTTATAAACTTGCAACTGACTTATTCTAACTACACTTAATTTGGTTTGCACGTTTCACTTTATTATCTAAGTTCTTAGCACCGTGCATAGCATACTTTGCATACAATAAAACGATCATAAGAATATTGCATAAAATGTCATAAGATATGCTTCAACACTTTGGACAATAAATTGCAAAGCGTGCTCCCATTATTAAAGTGCATTTATATTAACGTAAGATTTGCTGTCATTAAAATCACTCCCTCATGTGGCTGGATACTACACAAGGATAACAGTAGTTGATTTTTAGGAAATGGTACTTTATTTCAAGATTTTGCAATGGCTGTGCAAGGGTTAGCAAACAACCTCGTCCCTGTCAGTTAATTTAAGTAACTTTCCCACGAGAAAATGCATTAGGCGACAGTCGAATTTCCGCCGGTGTTGTTGGAAACACGAGGACCGTCTTAGCGGCTCTTTCCTATAAAGTTGTAATACCGACCATGTTAGTTATCTTAACGTAATTATCTGAAGTGTTAGTGTTAGATACAAACGCCTACTCGTTAGCAGGGTTGCATTCCTCTCTTAGGAATGCAGTTGTCAGTCTTTTTAATCAGGAATTTAGTGCTTAATTTTTTCGTTCTCTTAGAGGTATTTAAGGCTTAATTTAGTCATTTCTAGGGTTCTCGATCAGTCATTTTCGCTTGTGAGTAGTTCTTGTTGTTTCGCTTTCTGCAGTTTGTTACTTTCTTCGCTTCAAGCAGTCAATATTCAGTTCCCAGCTCCAAACAAATGTAAGTGTATCTTTTCGTCGAGTTTCTGTTTACGATTAGTTCATTTTACTAAGTAATTTTTGTATTTGTTTGTTTTCTAGTCTTAACCGCTTTTCGCTTTCACCGCATGGGTTGAGTTCGCGCCGTCATAGGCAGTTGAATGAAGAATAAAGCGTTTTTGAATTTTTATCGCTGGAGTTTTGTAGTCGTAAGAAGATCACATCGTTAAGAATTTGTCCTGAGTTTGCCGAGATTTGATGGCGGCGAAAGAAGATGGTCCCGGTGGTGGTGATGTTGTCGTTGGCGCTGCTAGCGCGGCACTAGATCAAGTTATTTCACTCGAAGACCTTCGGCGGCTGAAGAATTCCAGATCTGGATATCTCTCGGTAGTTACAATTAAAAGGAATGAAATTCAAGTGTTGCTGTCCCGCGAAGGGAACGCCTCTCGCGTTAAAGAGAAAATGTCAGAGTTTGTTGCTGCATTCGTTGCTTTCCAGGAAGCTCATGTTGTATATATGTCGTACCTGTCTGACGAGTCGAGCATATTGAGGTGCCATGAATCTTTCGAACGTGAGTCTGTTCGAAAGGATGACTTTATCCACGAAGTTCAAGGTTGGATTAAAAGAACTGAGGAAGTGGCGCGTTTAGACTCTCAGTTGCAACCAGAAGACTCTGCAAGTCAGATCGTGTCGAGAACCTCAGCCTCCAGACTTTCTAGTAGAAAATCTCATCGTTCTTCTCGCAGTGGTTCGCGTGGAAGTAATGTAGCTTCATTGTCCGTGGCCAGAGCTAAAGAAGCTGCACGTGTAACAGAGTTAAAAGCGGAAGAGGCGGTTCTTCAGAAGAGACAGCTACTAGAGAAACAGAAGTTTCACCTTCAACTGGAAGAAGAACGCTTAACTCTAGAAACGAAGTTGGCTAAATCCCATGCCCGTGAACAAGCATTAACATCCATTGTAGAAGCTGTCGATCATCCTTGTCCATTGGAACGTAAGGAGACCGCTCCTAAACAACGCTTGGTTGCTCCTGACCCCAGAAATTTAGAATCGAAGCCACGTAAAGAAAACCCGCATTTTCCGGAAGAAAAGCATCGCTGTAACCCTAACCAAGAAGCAGCAGAAGGGCACCATCCCCCCTTGCCTATTAACAACGAAAGGGCTGTTTCAGAGTCCTCCGAAGTGCTTTCTTCGCCAAGCAAAAGGGCTTTTCACGAAATGTTAGGACTCCATCAGCAACAGAACGCTCTGCAACAGCAACAGAATAAAATTGTGGAGATGCTTGCAATACAACAGAAGAAAAGTTCTCTCCTTCAGCCTCGTGTCCCTATCTTCAACGGAGCCCCTATGGAATATGAACCCTTTGTAAGAGCGTTTGAGAGTATAATCGAGTCCAAGACGTCAAGCAGTAGCGAAAGGCTCTATTACCTTGAGCAGTTTACTAGTGGAGATGTGAGAGAGCTCGTGCGATCGTGCCATTATCTCCCACCTGAAGATGGTTATCAAGACGCTCAACGACTGATCAGGAAGAAGTTTGGTGATAATTACCACGTTGTAGCTGCATATGAAACCAAGGCATTGAATTGGCCCGATGTGAAAGTAGAGGATGGCCAAGCCCTAAATCGATTTGCCATTTTCCTTATGAGGTGCAAGAATGCCATGGAGAGTAGTAGGAACCTAACCAAGCTTGAACAACCCGAAACCATTAAGAAGTTATCTCTGAAGTTGCCGTTCAGTTTAAGAGTAAGATGGCGGCGCTTGGTAGATGAAATCATGGAGGATCAAGGAAGGGCTATCCGGTTTAATGGCCTTGCTGAGTTTGTCGACCATGAAGCTCGCGTAGCGACCAACCCTCTCTTCGGGAAGATTGTCGAAGACTCTAGGCCTAGACCTGATACACGTCGAGGTCTCTTGAATAAAGTATCCCACGAGAAAACGAAAGAAAGACGTAGCTTTGCTTCGCATGTTAACAATTGCCTGACCTCACCTGCCACCAGGGAATTGCCAAGTTCAGACTTACCTCCAGTAGAAGAAGTCTCTTGCCTTTATTGCAACGATCATCACGCCCTAGAGAGATGCAAATCTCTTAGGAGTCGCCCCTACGAGGAACGAATCGAGTTTATGAAGTCTAAGCGTCTTTGCTTCGGTTGTTTGTCCACTGAGCACATAGCAAGGAATTGACCGAAACGGAAAACGTGTGCAATTGTGAATTGCACAAGAAACATCCAACAGTTCTCCACACGAATTCTGTTGCACGTTGCCCAGAAGCTAACAATGCCATAGCAAGTACTTCGTCTCGCGAGGAGGTTCTGCGTGTTCAAAGTGCTATGGTCAATACAGGCGGAAGAATTAGTCCCTTTGTTGGGACAGACACCTCGAGGACAGCTATGGCCATTGTTCCAGTTAAAGTATGGCCTAAAGGAAATGGGACACCTGTAATCACTTACGCCTTCTTGGATAGCGGCAGTTCTTCGACGTTTTGTACTGAAGCCCTAATGAGACAGTTAGGAGTAAATGGCCAAAGAACTTTGATTTCTTTAACAACGTTGGACAGAAAGAACAGCCTCATTGACAGTTTCGTTCTGCAAGATCTGGCTATTTCCGACCTGGACGAGAACGTGTTTGTCAAATTGCCTCCCTTGTACACAAGACCCGAGATTCCCGTATCAAAGGAGGATATCCCAAACCAGGTTGATGTTAACAAATGGCCACATTTGAGTGGAGTGTATTTGCCGGATGTAGAAGCAGAAGTCGGTCTCCTAATAGCCAGTGACGTCCCGCAGATCCTCGATCCTCTAGAAGTGAGGCATTGTCAAGATGGCGGCCCTTACGCGTCCCGTACAATTGTAGGTTGGGTTGTGAATGGTCCCTTAGGGTGTGGTAGCCTCCGCTCACGCATATCCAGTTTCTTTTCTAAGGCCGACCACGATCTCATCCAGATGCTGAAGGACTACTACAATGGTGATTTCCCCGAATCCAGTGCAGATGATAAAACTGAGATGTCCCAAGAGGAGCTGCGTTTCTTAAAAGTGCTAAATAGTACGGCAGTTCTGAAAGAAGGTCATTAAGAAATGGCTTTGCCATTCAGAAATCTTGAAGTCGCGGTGCCAAACAATCGGGTACAAGCTGAACAGCAAGCGCTATGGCTGAAGCGGAAGTTACATGGTAACAAGAACCTGTATGCTAACTACAAGGTCTTTATGGCTGAGATTCTAGAGAAGGGCTACGCCCGTAAAGTTCCTGTGCACACGCAGGCGTTAAACTGTGTAAAATGGTATATCCCGCACCACGGCATCTACCATCCTCGCAAGCCTGGTAAAATACGAGTCGTTTTCGACTGTTCTGCGAAGTTTCAAGGAAAGTCGCTCAATGATCTGTTGCTCAAGGGTCCAGACTTAACGAACACGTTGTTCGGTGTATTGATGAGGTTTCGCCAACAAAGGATAGCAATCATGTCGGATATTGAAAAGATGTTTTACCAAGTTAGGGTAGCCGAAGAAGACCGAGCCTTCCTCCGTTTCCTGTGGTGGCCTGATGGTAACCTGGACAAAAATCTTGAAGAGTATCAGATGGTTGTGCATTTGTTTGGAGCAGCTTCATCTCCAGCATGTTCTAACTTTGCCCTGCGAAAGACGGCAGAGGACAACAGCGACGACTTTCCAAGGGAAGTTGTAAGCTCAGTTAACAAGAACTTTTATGTAGACGATTGCCTGAAATCTTTACCATCAACTGAAGAAGCTTTACAACATGCAAGTGATTTGGAATGTTTGCTTTCAAGAGGTGGATTTCATCTGACCAAATGGGTTAGTAATAGCTGCAGAGTCCTTGATGCCATCCCTGAAGCCGAGCGCGCCAAAGAAGTAAAGAACGTGGACCTTAGTAAAGAAAATCTACCATTCGAAAGAGCCCTTGGAGTTCGATGGTGCATAGAAACGGATACTTTTGGGTTCAAGATAGACCTGAAACATAGCCCACCCACCCGAAGAGGTATCCTTTCGGTTGTGAGTTCAGTTTATGATCCTCTTGGTCTCGCTGCACCGTTCCTGTTGCCAGCCAAACGCTTGCTTCAAGATTTATGCCGGGAGAAGCTAGGATGGGATGATGCGATCCCCTCAAAGTACGAGGTTTCTTGGGAACGATGGTTGGCAGATTTACCCAAATTGTCTAAATTCTTTGTCGAACGCTGCCTGAAGCCAGATGGTTTTGGTGTCATTACGTCCAGTCGGCTACATCATTTTGCTGATGCATCTGAAATTGGTTATGGGTCAGTTAGTTATCTTCGTCTTGTCAATGCCCGCAATGAAGCCCATTGCTCTTTTCTCTGCGCGAAGTCACGTGTCGCTCCGTTGAAGATGATAACGATCCCTCGTCTGGAATTGTCTGCAGCGGTAACAGCTGTTAAGCAAGACAGATTATTGAAGAGAGAGTTGGAGATCTCAGTCAATGCAAGGTCGGTCTTCTGGACGGATAGTACCGCAGTTCTGCGCTACGTCAAGAATGAAACAAACCGGTACCACACCTTTGTTGCCAATAGGGTAGCGATTATTCGTGACGGGTCCCAGCCTAATCGGTGGTTTCATGTCAATGGCGATAATAACCCTGCAGATGACGCCTCGCGTGGTTTGACGGCAGATATTTTCCTTCGTCAAAGTCGTTGGTTAACGGGGCCGGCATTCCTTTGGAAGCATGACAGCATGTGGCCAGCGCAAGATGAGCTATTTGGCGAGATGGCAAACAATGATTCTGAAGTGAAAAGAGAAGTTCGAGCCGGCGTGTCTTCTCTGAACACCCCTAGAAGTCCTTTATTGCAGTACGCTAGCAGATGTTCCTCATGGTCTCTCCTGGTGAAAGTCGTTGCCTGGCTTTTCCGTTACAGAAATAATCTCCTCAAGGCGAGTAAAGGAGACAAACCACGAAATGGCAGTTTTATGCTTATCACCCTTGAAGAAATCCAACGGGCAGAGGGAGAAATTCTAAAGCACGTCCAACGGCAATCCTTCCCGGAGGAAACGGCAAATCCTAAGAAGCAGGTTAAGAAGAGTAGTCGCCTTTACAAGCTCGACCCAATCTTTGTGAATGGTCTGTTACGCGTGGGTGGTAGACTTCGCAACTGTACGTTGTCTTCAGAGTCAAAGAATCAGATTATTCTCCCGAAAGATGATCGCGTGAGCAGATTAATTATCGATCATTATCACAAGGCGTGTGGCCATTCTGGAAGAGAGCATGTTTTGTCCCTCATTTGAGAAAGATTTTGGATAACTCAGGGAAGTTCAGCCGTAAAGAGTGTTCTCGCAAAGTGCGTCATATGCCGACGTTCACAAGCATCTCTTTGTCAACAGAAAATGGCTGACTTGCCAGAAGATCGCGTTCGACCTGACAGACCACCGTTCACGTCAGTTGGCTTAGATTTCTTTGGTCCATTCCAAGTTCGTCGTGGTCGTAGTCTCGTTAAGAGATACGGTGTAATTTTCACCTGCTTAGCTATCCGCGCTGTGCATATAGAAGTTGCTTTCAGCCTCGACACAGACTCTTCTCAACTTTCTGTTGGCTCTTCGAAGATTTATTGCGAGAAGAGGTCAAGTAAAGGAAATCTATTCAGACAATGGCACCAATTTCACAAGTGGTGAGCAAGAGCTCCGCGATGCTATTTCAGAGTGGAACCAAGAGAAAATCCATAATTCTCTTTTGCAGAAAAGTATCAAGTGGACCTTCAGCCCCCCTTACGGTTCCCATTTTGGAGGTATCTGGGAAAGATGCATGCCAACCATCAGGAAGATTCTTCGGTCCTTACTTAGGGAACAAATAACCGATGATGAAAGTCTACCCACGCTAATGTGCGAGGTCGAGAGCATCCTTAGCAGTCGACCCATTTCGGCCGTATCCAGCGACCCCTGCGACTTGGAGGCCTTGACTCCTAATCATTTGCTTTTGCTAAAATCTGAGGCCCCCTTGCCTCCTGGTCTATTCCAGCACAAAGATCTCCTTTCAAGACGCCGTTAGAGGCAAGTGCAGTATCTTGCGGATGTGTTTTGGAGAAGATGGTGCAAGGAATTTATTCCCCTTTTACAGATTCGTCAAAAATGGGTTCGTCCAAGGAGAAATCTGGCAGTTGGAGACATCGTCTTAGTCGCAAATGAAAGTTCACACCGCAATTCGTGGCCTTTAGGGAAAATCGTTAAGGTGTTCCCCGACAAGAGAGGATTTGTTCGCCGTGCGAAAGTGAGCATGAAATCAGGTGTTTTTGAAAGACTAATTGATAAACCCTGCCTTCTGGTTGAAGGAGAAGAAAGAAGTGATCCAAGATGCCAATTTTGAACGTTGTTTGACTTTAAGACTCCCAGATTGAAAACGTTGTTTTAAATTTCTAGTTCAATATTTTCCCCCGGGGATAAATTTCTTAGTATGCACTTGGTATAATGCAAAACTGTACTTAACGCTCCTATGGACTGGCACGCGTAGTTTCTGTTTAGATCTGTTCCATGTAAGTGACTCGACTTAAGCTGTCTCACACTTAGCGGCCGGTGTTAGATCCAAACGCCTGCTCATTAGCGGGATTGTATTCCTCTCTTAGGAATGCAGTTGTCACTCTGTTTAATCAGGAACTTAGTGCTTAATTTATTCGTTCTCTTAGAGGTATTTAAGGCTTAATTTAGTCATTTCTAGGGTTCTCGATCAGTTATTTTCGCTTGAGAGTAGTTCTTGTAGTTTCGCTTTCTGCAGTTTGTTACTTTCTTCGCTTCAAGCAGTCAATATTCAGTTACCAGCTCCTAACAAATGTAAGTGTATCTTTTCGTCGAGTTTCTGTTTACGATTAGTTCATTTTACTAAGTAATTTTTGTATTTGTTTGTTTTCTAGTCTTAACCGCTTTTCGCTTTCACCGCATCGGTTGAGTTCGCGCCGTCATAGGCAGTTGAATGAAGAATAAAGCGTGTTTGAATTTTTATCGCTGGAGTTTTGTAGTCGTAAGAAGATCACAGTTAGTTTCCCACGTTTAGCCCACACGGGTTAGCATAAAGGACCGCGGAAATTTCGGTTTCCGTTGGCATCAGTTTATCTAACAATTTAATTAACTCGAATTTAGCTAAGCTGAAGTATCTACCGCAAGTATTTACCACAAGCTTTTCCGCCTTTGTTATTGAGAGTGTTATGAACACGTTTGTGTAACTTTTCAAGCTCTCTGACCAATCATAGCTGAGCAATAGCATATATAAACGCCAGTTTTTGAGAGAGCTAGAGAGAGTTGGCTGCCAGCAACGGCACAGTGCTGAATTTCTTATCCCGAATAAAGAAGAAGTGTATATTCCAAATTGAGAATATATCGTCAATATACCTTTTTCCAGACTAGTGGTTTAAGAGCGCTCTGGTTAAGAATCTCTGTTTCTACCTCCGCCATAAAGATATTTGCAAAAGCTACTGCCATCTTGGTGCCCATTGCAGTTCCATGTGTTTGGAGGTAGTTTTTTCCATTAAACTCGAATGATTTCTCTTGAAGGATACGTTTAAGCACCCTTTTAAGATACTGTGTAGGAATGGGAGGGCTATCTTTATAGAAAGAGTCGTATGTCTTGCACACTGTCTCAACTCCCTCCTCCAGAGGTATATTTGTGTATAGGCTAGTCACGTCCATCAAGACAAGGCTTGCATTTTTCGGCACTCTTGTTGTTTGTATGAGGTGGATAAAATCCGTCGTGTCTTTTAGATACGACTTTTGTTTATTTGCTATGGGCTGAAGTGGCCTGTGTACAAATGATGAAAGTCTCTCAGTAGGACCATCACACCCAGATATTATAGGTCTACCTACCGGAGTTGGTTTGTGTATTTTAGTGAGCGTGTAGAATACTGGTACGCGAGGCGGATTTGGTGTTAGACAAAGCCATTTCTTAGTCATTTCGTCAATGTGGTTTTGTGGGTAGAGTTCCTTTACTAGTATAAGAACTCTTAAGGATGTGTCTTTAACCATTGGCCTTAAGAGTGGCCTAGCGCTCAAAGTTGTCTAACTGGACTTGTCCTTCTAGAATTTTGTCCACAGTGTTTAGAACAACAGTTCGAGTCCCTTTATCTGCCTTTTTCAGGTTTATTTCGGTATTTTCTGAAAGCGTCTTAAGTTCTCTTTGTTCATTGAGAGACAAATTGTTCTTTGGCTTCGAAAGTTGGACTTCTGCGAGTAGAACTCTAGTTTCTTCCATATGGCTCTCAAGGGCTACTGAAAGTTGAACCGGAGGAATCCAGCCAGATTTGACTTGGAAAGGGTGCGCTTTGTTACTTTCCCCGTGATAAATATATTGAAGGCGCATTCTTCTGGCAAATTGGTCAAAGTCTTTAAGGAGATGGCGCCTAATTTGTATTTCTTTCTGTTTTGGTGTGGGGATGAATTTCAGCCCTTTTGCCGGCAAATTGATCTGGTCATGTGTAAGTTCTACGTTCGAGAGGTTTTTGATATGATTTTTGTTGCCTCTGTTTGCCACCCTTTAGGGGTCTAAAAACGGGCTTTATCAAAGGCAAAGCACTTACACTTCTCCGTACAAAATCCTCTGCAAAGAAATCCTCTGAAAAGAAATTCAAAACTGAAATCTTGCATTTTAGAGCAAGCCTTATTGAACGAGGATATCCAGAAAGCCTGATTACGGCTACACATCAGACATCAAATTTAAGAACAGGAAACAAGCCCTCCTACAGAAATGCAAAGAAGATAAGTGAATCCTGTCTTTTCGTTACGCAATACCGCCCTACGGTGCCTAATCGTAAACAAATACTCATGCAAAAATGGCATTTAACCCAGCAACAACCGCTACATAGCGAAATATTTCAAGATCCCCCGATCGTTTCGTACAAAAGGGGCACATCCTTAAAAGACATACTCTTTCGAGCCAAACTCTAAGCTGGCTAAAACACGTGGATAGGAGTTGTGTAGGCCTGACACCCCCATTGTTATCACGTTTGAGGTCTTCGTTCTTTGGTCTTGGGTCTTCGTTTTGTAGACACCCGCTTCAAACGGGGCAACAATGTAACCTTTTTTTTTGTCCCGAGAACCCGATCGGAAATCGATCCAGATGAAATTGAAAAGCAGCGGAAAAACTGAAAATATTACTGCAGGCACTTTTTCATGTGATCAGTGAAACTTCAAAACAACATCTCACCTTCAGTAGTTTATGAGACATTTCACAAGTCATCTTCAACGCTCTACTGAAGTGATCGATATCTTTCGATTCATTCCCGCCTCGCCACAATTGTTCTGTGTCTGTCGCATTTTCGTTGTGAGACCTTTAACGGGAGAACAAAAATTTAAGTTAGTACTACTTGGCCTCTAAATTCTGCCCATCAAACACAGCGACGGGTCTTATTCCCAGGGAAAAAAGTAAATCGAACAGCTGCTCAGGATAATCGTGAAACCTGTAAGCAAATGTGCAAAAACTTAGAAAAGCTAGCAAATGATCACTAGCTTCCAATATTTGACAGCAGAGGATAAATCATACTTCAGTTTACAGATAGGCAAATAAGCGTCTCCACTTTGCTATCTAACAACAAATTTCTCTTACTCGTTCGTTGAAATATCAAGACCCAATTTCTCCGCACAGCCGATTTCTCGTTTGTGCAAATAACAGAAACAATCTACACCGATTTTCTTCCCGGCGTAGTATAGAACATGTGTATTTGTAGTGATTCCTCGAAGGAATGTAAGGAGTCCTTGTATGCCCATATCTCTTTCAGTGAAACATTTCTTTGGTCTATTTACAGTTTTTATAACACTAGCTGCATAACCGATCAGCTGTTTTGATAACCACTCTTTAAAGACCCTTGTATTTTCCCGCCTCGGAGAGTGCCTTGAGAGATCGTTCCACTTCAGCAGTCACTTGCAAATGAAGCAATTTTGAGTTTTGCGACGATGATGCTTTTCGAACCGTGTCCACTCTCCTCTGACCTGTTACAGAATCATACGATGACCGGAAATTGCATTGCGTGCAACGAAAAGACAAAAACTCGTTTCCGGTCAAGCACAAAATTCTTTTATACATATATCTCAATCAATCTGTCCTGTAGTCTTTCGTGGTTAAGTGGTCATCGCGATTGTCTCTGAAGGAAGAGATACCGAGTTCGAATCTCACTTCTATTGCCTTCTACGAGACAGCGAAAAATTACGCATGCGCAGCCAGAGCGCGAAGCGAAGAAAAAAATGTACTAAAAAAGTCTGAAGTCCAGTAACGCAGTCGAAAAACTAACAGGCAAATACTTAATAACAAATGACGTCTTGCCACACCATGCTACTGTACCCACAAATCTGTCGTTAGAAGGACGAAGGAGACTATCATTAGATAATGGCACCTCACATCAACAGTTGACAAAGTACTCCAGAATTGTAATCAGAGTATTTTACTTAGCTGAGTTTATTTAAAGTAGGGTAACCATGCCATCATTTGGAGGTAGACCTTTAGGCACGCAGCATCACGATCTTTATGACCCACTGACGATCATTTTGGTAAAAGCGCTACACATTTCGCATAAGTTCAGCTCAGATTTCTTTGATTTGTAGCTGTGCCTGCCACTCCACGTGGGATGACACCACGGTAAATGGAGGAGTTTCAGCAGATGATTAAGAGGTTGTTGAACTGGACCAATGCCTTAAAAACGGAACTGTAAATAATGATCAGTGCAACAAGTACATACTGGTTAGCGGTAAACTATGCGTAGTTGGGGTACTAGGATTGTGATACCCAGTACACTGAAGTCGCAGCACCTTACACTTGCTCATGAAGAATATCCTGGAATTGTCCGTTAGACGCAGAGGCTGCATTCAAAAGTGCAATTGCCTAGAATTGGCAAAGACGTAAAAACATTCTGCAAGATCAACTTGTCAGCAGTCCAGTCTACTCAGAGCCAATCACATCAACTCCTTTACCAGAAGCCGTGGAAAGAACTAGCCAGTTGTTTGTTGCATTCACTACGTTGTCAGCGTTGGTTGACAGCTGGAGTTGATATTGTAAAACTAATGAATAAAAGAATATCGTCAAGAGACTGGAGAAACAGAAATAAATGAAAGTTGGAAAGATCATTGCAGTGCAGTTATGTACAAGAAATTAAAAGCACGAAAGGATCAAGGCTTGGACAGAATTCGTACCCATGACCGTATGATTGGGCTGCAGTTGCTCTACCAACTGAGCTATCAAGTCTGGAAACAATTGCAAGTTCAAGTTTATCCCATACCAGGAAAACAAAATTATACTTTTTTAGAATATGTGAAGATTCACCGTTTTGTTCACCTCGTGCTGGATAAACTTGAATTAACATTTGATCAATTTCAATATGTCAAAATTCAGTCCTAAACAAAAGGCAACATCTCGAGACCCTGGGGAATGAATATGAGGATTTGCATGAGTATATTTCCTAGAGCCTCGAGATTACGCCTTTTCTTTAGAACTGAATTTAAATATACCGAAAGTAGGCTATTGACCATCTCTCAGTTAACCAGTTATCAACAGGCTTGATAGCTTACTTGTTAGAGCACGTTCAGCGCAATTGCACTATTATGGGTTTGAATCCTATTCAAGCCTGGATTTTTTCAGGCTTCCTTTGCCAGTTCCACTTCATTCTATTCTGCAGTTAAAATATATGAATCTTAATAAATTCTAAAAAAAAAAAAAAAAAGAAGAAATCAGTGTGGAGAAACTCTTCATAAGCCTGGATTACCCTATCTGACCACAGACTGCATCTTGGCCCCATTGTATTTTAAAAGTACTAAAAAGCTTCTGAGGCCCTCCCAGGGTTTGGGGAACAAGGGGACATAGCTAATTTAAATTGGGGAACAAGGGAACAATAACAAAATATCTTAGGGAACAAGTTAGGGATCAAAAAGCTTGGAACAAGTTTGAAAGTAATTTTGGAAACAAGGAAACAAAAACAATTTTTTTAAAGAGAACAAGGAAACAAGGACTCACCATGGAAGGGCCTCGCTTGTGGCCTAGAGCACAGGAAGACAACTCTATATTATGCCGCCAAGCAAATGGCAAATGGGAGAGGATGAACCAGTCTATTCCACACTAAATCAGAATATCTCAAACAGAGCAAACAATACAAGACCGAAGGGTGGATGTCGTGTGTACGTGTATGAACATTCTATGGATGTCACATGATGCATATTGTTGCGTGCTAAGCTGTTAAGTCATCTTGGGAATAAAGCTTGGTGGACTAAACTCCCAGGTTTTGTGTGAGGGTAAATGTAGTTTAATCTGTTCCCGCAGTATTTGCGAATACGGCAGTGATAAAGAAGAAATGACCAAAAATCGTTGAGAGAATTATTCACCCATAGTCAACAACAACAACCACAACAATATCAATTTTATTAAACAAAATCATCACACACATGAAGTACATACACAAGTAGCAAATAACGTAGGCTAGTCAAGGCTTGTTTTGTATATGAAAAAGGGTAAAATTTCATATAGCTATTAAGCTCATCAACACCAAATTATTAGCAATAATTATGTTTGGAGTAAGGTAAAAGACAGTCATTAATATCACTGACAGATGTAGATAAATAAAGTCATTCCACTGACTTACACTAGGCAAACAAATAGCAACAAAAACAACATTGTGGATTTATTACAGTCGAGCTACATCACACGTGACCAGTATCCACGAGACTGAAATGAACATCCGCTTTCTTCATCTTTGGAGCTTCCGAGATTTGAGTGAAATCTTGAAGATTTTTCTGAAAGGTGGTACGAAATATAAACAATAACTGAACAATATTTCACCAAACGCTTGAAATAGTCTCTACTTTTCAAACACCGTTTGTTTTCTAAAAAAAAAACTCAAGTTCATAGCTAACTATTTGCAATTTATCAAGGAAATATCTAGAGGAAACCTCCAGAGCAAAGTACAAAACTGGCACGCAGCTTTTACTACTCACTTCAAATTTCAGAACTACCGGTCACGTGTGACGTAACTTGAATGTAATTACAGAAAAAGCTATGTAAAATAAACATTAATTTTAGATAATAGGCTAGGTGCTTCGATATGATCCTCCTCGCCTTCTAGGACTCAAAATAAAGCTTTTACAGAGTTTTATAAAACCGTGTTCAAATTCATTTTCACTTTGGCTGCTACTAGTGTAGGTACTAGTGTAAGGAGGCAGTGTGGCCCAGTGGTGAGGGCGCTTGCCTTGAGATCCGGAGATCCCGGGTTCAAGACCCGCTCTGACCACTCGTTGAATTTGATCCTGGTAGTCCCTGGCTCAACTTCCCAGCTGCACTTGTAAATAGCTATTTGGTTTGCCTCCGGCCAGTTGGGATTCTTAACAGTTGTAGTTGTTGTGTTCTGTTGTTTCGTTGATTCATTGGCCCTGAAAAGCCCCTATGGGGAGAGGTCAATTAAGTATGTATGTATGTATGTATGTATGTATGTAGTTTATTTATGGTAAAAAAAAGTGAGGGTACAGGAGACAAGCATTTACCTACTTGAAGCAACTTTTTTTTTTCTGGTCTGAAGAGAAAATAATGGTTATGAACGGCTGCAGTTCAAGTAAGATCTTATTATATTAACTTTTTCTCTTTTGTTTTTAGTTCCACCAACTGTCAAGGTATCAGCAACACACCATGATGTACTTGAAGGAGACAATATTAATTTGACTTGTGCTTTCTATGGCTTGCCAAAACCCCAGCTAAGCTGGTTTAAAGATAATCGTCTGTTAAGAGAAGAGAATTCCAACACAACATTGGTTAAAAGAAACATAACAGAAGAAGAAGAAGGCTCCTACACCTGTGTAGCAATGAACGAGGGAGGCTCTGCAAACGATAGAATTGATATCTTGGTTTATGGTAAGAGGGAACGAAATGCATCAGTTTTCATGAGAGACAGAAATATTATTTCATGAACAGTCTTGATGAGAATGCAGAATAGAGAGTCAGGCTGGACACAAATTACATTGACATCGCAAATTTGTCCTCAGGAATATTTGCAAATACCAGTCCCAACATTTCAAGGTGCGAGGAGCAATTCCGCGATTAATAGGTAATCTGCACTCCTTGAGCCTACCTTCTTCGCAAGAATTGTTAGTAGCACGCCCTTCCGTATTTTTTTATCCGTTGCATGTATACGTCGGTAAAATCCGTTCTCAGGTTGAATCCGTTTTTACCTAGATTAAATTGGTGATCCTCATTTTACCTACAATCTGGGACAAAACCTGTTGTGGCAAGCGACATTTTTGGTACTCCAACAACTTATCCAAACGTTCCGATTAAGAGCCGGCCTTTCCCCATCCCCTAAACTCAATGTTGCCTTGTCTTGGTCGGAAATATACTGTACAACATATGACAATATTCAGCAACATTGAATGAGGGGGTAGGGGAGTGCGAAGGGGAAATGACGGTGAATTTGCGTCTCTGTGTCAACAGTTTTGTCGGAGATTGTAGGTTAAATATGCACTTCCCCACCCCCAAAAGGATTGAGAACACCTATGCCTTCCTCAAGCTCTCGGTGTCCTACGCATCTCAACACATGTTCCTCATGTTTCGCACCATGTTATCGGTTCCTGCATTTATACACTCATCAATTCAGTCTCTATATTACAAACACGGACCCTCCAGATCTTTAGTTAGTCACACTACAACGACGAACATGTTCAACCAAACACTGTTCTTTTCGTTATTTACTTCTGTATAATATGTCAATTGATATCCATGTATAATAACCAAAACTAATCCTAACCTGACCCTAACTTTTCTCTATGCTTAATTTGGGTTCCAAAAAAAAAAGTTTCTTTAGTTCATCCGAGTGCATATTCAACCTGGGTAAAATGACAATGACCAATGTAACCTACAGTAGGTAAAAACGGATTCAACCTGAGAAAGGATTTTACCGACAGCATAGAAAGTAAGCCTGAAGCCCTTTTCGATGGCCACGTCGTAGAGGTTTCCTTTTAAGCCATACTTAACGCAATTTTAAGCAAGACAAATTTCTAAAACTAAATTGTCAATTGTCATTAAGACCAGTTATAAATTGAACACTGCTTAAGCACTTTTTTGGTAAACATAATTTCTTTTATATACTATAACGTTTTCAGTCAGGACTGCAGTACACTGAGGTATTTGTTATGAAATCAAACATAACCGTTGAAGACAACCTCTGCAAGACAAACTGAGATCACACTTAAGAACTAGAATTTACAAAGTCTAGATAGACCAGACAAGCATAAGTGAAAAAAAAAATGCCCTTAAGGCTTTTCTTTCGGCCCTCTCATGTAGAATTCTTATCAAAATGACAGCATGATACGAATTTCCAAAGATGAACGCGGACAAGCACCAGGGCGAGCAAGAAGACAGGAATACAGTATCATTTGAAGAGCTTGATTCCAGCAAGACACCGCTCAGTCTATTTAAATCATTAATTCTACCTTAGATAGCCTATTGTCATATATCATGGGATTTCTGTGCAAAGTCAGACAAAAGTAGAAGAGATATAAGAGTGTGCGTCTCTGCATCATCTTTAAGGACAAAACTACGATTTATCAAGATTTGCTTAAAAAGGAAACAGTGGCGACTAAGCTTTTACACTCTAAGGTTACAGGCAACATTAATGTTCTACGTAAAGCAAAATCGCCTGCCTAGGCCATATCGAAGGGCACAAATGAAAATAAGGACTTGCAGATAACATAAAAATACACAGATTCCAACTGTGCGAAAAACACACCAAGGACCCAGTGTGAGACAAAAATAAGAAAAGTGAATTAAAGATGATTGTACAAAGGGTTGCTTAGGCTCCTCATACAGTAGGCTGGAAATAAATGCCATCAATTGTATGTATTTCTTTACAAGTTTAGTACTCTTCTTATGGCTAGGGTAGTGGAATTCTTTGCATTAACATTGGATTTAATGATGTTATATTTTCGTATTTATTTTCTTCTGAAGTGTTGTGAATTCGCAGAAATGCTAAAATTATTAATATATCAAAAAGGTTGACTAATTTATTCCTATATATCATTTTCAATCAATCAGCCAAGAAACCACTTCACATTGAGAAAGCATTGCATAATTAGTTATCTCTGAAAATTTTGCCTAACACATCAAACAATCTTTCAGGCCCGTTATTCATTAGCACTTTAGCAACCATTAATCTAAGGATCTGTCATCTAATGCTTCATTGGTCTTTGTAACCACCTGTCTTTAAGTTGGTGAGATGACTGATTTTAACAAGGTTTTTTTTCACCCTTTGAGGCCAATTTGTTTCTGACACAGTGGATTTCATAAGTTAATATTAATGTTAATATAAAAAAGTGGGAACACTTCGGTCACCAAAGATCCCCATTTCTTCAATATGGATAACTAAAAAAACTAATCCATTCAACTTGGAAACAATAATGTGGTACGTTATTTAACACCTCACAAATAAGAACCCATTTTAAAAATTTTAAGGAAACGACTAAACATTTAACTTTATAAAACATGTTTCGACAGAAACTTCTGCTAGTATACTCAGTTAGTGCGAATACAAAGCGATGGAAGCTGAATTTATAATAAATAGAAAATGCTAATGATTTAAAATTTAATCTAAAATTTGAAACAGGTTTTTTTTTTTAATTTTTTTAATCTAAACAATATGTGCACTATGGCAAACGGAATGCCAAACGGAATGCCATACAACGGAATGAAGTATAGCGAGAGAGTGTGGGAATTAAAAAGATACTTTTAGATTGACATGGTATAATTGTTAATTCAAAGAGGTTTGTTCTCTCTGAATATGAATAGCCACTTTTACTGGTGTGCTACTATCAAGGCCCTATTTTAAGACCCTTTTTGCCTAACATTTGTCAGTTAGACCCCTTCTAAACAAAAAAGCTGTTGACCCTAAAATTTGAAACAGGTTTTTTTTTTTAATTTTTTTAATCTAAACAATATGTGCACTATGGCAAATAAGATCAATTGATTGATGTTCTGAAGATTCATATCATATTTCGATTTTACTTATTATAGTCATTTTTATGTGATTTTCTTTTAATTCTCTATTTTAATCTTATTCAAATTTTAGATAAGGGATAGGGGAAAACTGGCTGCTACATAAGAGGGAAGGGCCGAACGTCACTAAACTATGTTATCTATGGTTTTTTTTTTTTTTTTTAATTTATTTTTTGTTTTGTTTTGTTTGTTTTTTTTTTTAAATCCAAAAAATAAAAACCTATTTAAGAACCTAAATGGCCTAAATTTCTGTTAATTACCATTTATGTAAGAACCTGTTTAGGCTAAATTTTAGAATGGAAGGTTCTTACTCGCGAGGTTTTACTGTGTACCTATGCAAAGCATATATAAGTCATCATCATCTCGTTAGCGTGGTAAAACCACTTAAATTGTGCAAAATTGAAGACATATATATCATTTGACGATTGAGCAAATGTGATGTTTATATTTTTCTGTTTCTCTAGCTCCTCCTAAGCTGGATGCTGCTCTTAAGAAAGACTCTATGCATGTGTTGTTTCACTCTACATTACAATTAAAGTGTATTGAGAGAGGAGACCCAGAACCAAACGTCACCTGGACTAACAATGGAACTCAAGTTGCTAACAAAAACACTCTTGTTATCACTAATGTGACTTTCAAAGATGCTGGCCAATATGGATGTGTTGCAAAGAACAGGGCAGGAAATGTAAGCGGCAAAATTTGGATTGAATTCGAAGTAATAGGTAAGTCAGCTAGATCACAAGGCACCCAAAGAAACTGTGTAACCATTGGAATATTTAACCGTAATATGAATTAAAATGGTCTTGAATTGTAACAAATATAATTAATCAATCTACTTTACAAGAAATGTCATGGATTGAGCAACAACAAGAAATGCATACAGTCGTACATTTAATAAATTACGATCTTACAAATGAAGTTATAACTGTGCTGCAGCATATAACGTAACTGCAACTCTGTAAAGTCACTGCAAGCATCCCTTAACTAAGAGCGATTACATCATATTGCAATTTGGTTTAATTACCAACCAAGAGGTCAAGAAATATAACTGCATGTAGTCCACATCCCATTACAACTTACCATGCCCCTTCATATTGCATTAAGGGTAGAGATGGGTAATTTTGTGAACGGTGAATTGCCTTTTTTTATTTCCCGTGAGACGTGAGATAGCCCTTTTTTCTCGTAAAACGTGATTTTATCAATTTTTCAGAATGCCTATCCGTGAAATGAGAATCGGATTTTTAATTCATCGTGAACCGTGACGTGATTTTGCTTCATGGTTTTGTTTGTTTGTTTTTTATATTTATTTTGCGGGAGTAGAAGCCCGAGAAATTATAACAATGGACTGTAATTATAACTCGGCAGAGCAAGATACAACAACACCATCTGGATTGCATGATTCACTGAAACGTGAGCCCTCGACACATGACCTCGCTAGCCTTGACAGCTTTGCTGGTCAATCAACACGGCAAAAACTAGCTCGGAAATCGTCTCAGAAGATCGCGAGGCTCTACCCAGTGAGTTTCTGCCCCTCTTTACCGCACTGTGCATTATGTGCCTTTACTCTCAGAGCTTATCGCCTACATCTTCTAAATTAAAGAAGGTTACAGTTCTATTCCTTCGTGTAGCTTCAGCTCAATAGCTTAAATTTTGGGCTCTCAGGTATTCAAATTCGTGTTCTGCATACTAAGCAAGCCGCATTCACACACCGCATTCTCAAGCTAAGAGTAAATGACCTCACTTTCTCCACGCAGGCTCTGCTTCCTTTTCTGCCGATGTCGAAATAAAATGCAAAATTATTTTGGACGTAGATCTATGTAGTAGTTTAATAGTGGTTGGAAAATGTTACATTCTGCAATAGTCAGTATTATTTAATAAAAATGCGTTATATACAGTTTGCTCTTATAAAGTATTTCCCAATGTACTCTTATTTTAATCAGCCACTCCTGTAGTTTACGTATCCCCACAAACCCAGACTGTCGTTGAAGGAGAAACAACCAAAATTAGCTGCAAGGCGAGTGGTGAACCACATCCAACATTATCGTGGAAATTTGTAAATGGAGAGCTTCCGACAGATGCTGTCATTAAGATTACTTCGAGCCAGTCACTTCTTCAGTTACCAAAGACTGCAAAGAATATGGAGGGATGGTACCAGTGTATAGCCAAAAACGAGGCTGGTGAAGAATATTCCAATTCTACACTTCATGTATTAGGTTTGCTTTTTTTGCTATGAGTTTTGTATACGATTTAGATTACGTGTCGCGTTCTTTTGAAAACAAAAGGGCTTGAATTAAATATATTCACTTTCAAATGCGATAGATTACAGTTCAAAAGGCAGCCATGTGGATTTCCCGCGACCCCGGCTTAAAAGAAATGCAGCTTATAGAAGTTACGATTTAAGACCCGACGTTTTGTTTCCCTAATGTTATAAGCCTACTAGTTCGAGTACATTAAACGCAGACTTAGTGAAATGTGGTGTTGGAGAAGAATGGTCAACATTAGCTGGAAAAGTGTTGCAAATGGATGGTGAAAATCGCAGATTGTTTTATACGATCCAGAGAAGGAAAATATAATATTTTGTAAATGTCATGAGACACAATGAGTTGCTAAGAGTAATCATGGAAGGAAAAGTTAAAGGAAAAAAAGGTAAAGGACGACAGAGAAAAATGTATTTAGTTGATATTTGCATAGGGACAAAGTAGAAAAAGAAAAATAATATATAGATTTAGCCAAGCCTAAAAGCGGAGCTCCCGGCTTGTTTATTCTTACTGGCTGTAGGATTAGTGAAAATAAAAGGCTTTGGAACTGTCCGCCTTTTGGTTTTCCCGGATATTGCTTAATTATGTCGTTTTCTTTGCTGCCTAACAAGTGAATTCCATGGTTAATTTCACCTGAAAGACCGACTGATTGCATGAATCACGAAGGGATGAGTGTGATATCGGTTTTTCCAGCGAAATCTACTGTCAAATTGACCAGTTAGGCAATTCATTTTTCTCGAATCGCAAGAGTTTTTAAAGAAAACAAGCAACTCCTCAGCAAGCGAACGGAAAAGGAAAGAAGTCATTTCAGAGTCGACTTTCAAAAGCCAACGAATATGAATCACGCTAAAATTAGAAATCACAGACGTACTATAGCTCGTGATGTGACAGATCGTACTGTATTTATCCCACTTTATCTCTGAAAACGAGGTCATTTACATTTTGATTTAATTCATTGAAACACGCCAGCCTGGCTTAGATATTTCTCTTTACTTTTACGAGAACTCATTGCGATTACATGTTTAGAATATAAGTGCAAAGTTTTCTTGTCCCTGTCGAGGCACACTGAAAAACAATTAGGCAAGCGGAGTAAAAAAGCTCCGTGTTCGCTCGCATTTTAAAGCCAAACAAACCAGCAAAAGATCGATTATTTCTGTTCAAAAAGAGTTCAGATGATTGTTATTTACTTCCAGTTAACAATAAAAATTCGAGTTTCATTCCTGAACAAAGGAAAAAACGACAAAACCACTTTTTAGAAATATGCATCTACTAGAAATAACACATCCGTAGAAATAACAAACGGTTTAGTGACCAAGAAAAGAACTTGTAGAGTAACTTTTTTCCACCAATTTTAAGCTATTACTGGTGTACCGTTCTGTCGTTCTCGTTCTCTTTCTCTCTTCCTTCGTTTCTGTTCCGCTGTCATAGGCCGTCCAGGCATCTTGCAACCTTAGTATACCAAAAACGGCAATTCAGAGCAAAAAGCAGCCCTAAACAAATTAAAAATAAACATTCAGCTTTAAGTTTATATCGCTCCAATGCTTGGCTTGAATAACTACGTAGCCACCAGTGTGTCCTGACCACAGCTATATTATGTTAAACCTGCACTGAAACCAGCGAAAGAGGAAGAATATTATATTTTCCAAACCATACCTGAACACGAAAAGCATCGACTGTCAAGAGCTTTTGTTGACGTAGCATGGCTGTGTAGCGCATCGAGCCACAGAAAGAGCGCGAAAAATTAAACCTCGTTCAGGTGCCTTCGGCGCGCGCGGAGCTCCGCTATTACTATTAGGAAGTATAAGGACGGAGAGAGTATCACATTACCTCCTACGTCCGCAGGAGATGGAACTTTACGTGATATGAGTTAGCTCCATTTCTTATCAATGAGGTGTAAACAGGTGTCAGGTACGCTGTGTATACTAGTCGTTGCAATGACTGCGAACACGAGTATAACATCGGACAAACCAAACGTGAGTTTGGCGTGCGTTTAAAGGAGCACGAAAAAGCAGTACTCCTTTGCAAAAGAGCAGTTAAGCTTTGTCGTAACATGCTTGCTAGAACAACCATGAAATTGGGTGAAATATAGAATTCAAACATTATCACCACCAACTAGCGGTACCATCAAGTGAACGCCTTTCATTGGAAGCTTGGCGCATTAATTCCGCCAACGCTCTTTCAAAACGTGATCATGGCGGTCTTTTACCTTTCACCTATTTACACCTTATCGATAGGAAGTGATGCTAGTCAGTGATCGTATGAAAGGAGTAGTATAAAAGCTTAAGATCATCTCTGGAGAAGACACTAGGCAGGAGTGGAGCAGCGTGAAACTATATTAAATTTACTTTTCCAGCGATTGGTTAGATTTGCCGAGAAAGAAGTCGTTTCCTGATGTAATATAATATTTTTTTCTACTTTTGATCTCCAGCTTTCAGTCTCTTTATTGCATATGACAAATTCCGCAGCATAATTTGACCAGCTTTCAAAAAT